>NC_061091.1:81112224-81202224 GCF_015104395.2 Macrobrachium nipponense | reverse complement strand
CCATTTTGAATAGTTCCAACTATTCTACTTACTTGTGTTATGAAATAGAATGATGTAAAAAGTTCTCAAAAGGTTTAACAGGAAGAGAATCTCGCAGTTGCACTATAAAGCAAATGGCAGGAATGAGATATAGAGTCTAGGCCAAAGGCCAAGCACTGGGACCTATGATGAGGTCATTCAGGGTTGGGAAGGACATTTGAGAGTAGATGGGTAACAAAGGTGTAACAGGAGGAAAACCCCGCAGTTGCACTGTTAATAGGAAAGTAAGATGGAAGAAAGATAATATGAATGGAGGTACAGTAAAATGAATGAAAGGGGTTGCAGCTAGTGGCGAAGGGACGCTGCAGAAACCCTTCATTATTGCCTGCAGTGCAATTTGAAAGGTGCACTGCCGATACTCCTCTACCGGGCTCAGTTTCTCAAGGGATGGCTGACAAAAGTAAGATGAAGGAAAGAGAATACGAACAGAGTCACACCGTCAAAGGATTGAAAGGAGCTGCAGAGAAACTATTCTGTATCTCTGTAAACTTGGTTGATGAAAAGTTTTAACGACTTGCAAAGGAACTCCTGGCAGGAGTCTTGTTAATGCTTGAAAGAGCATCAGGAGAAAACTACCGACTAAAAATTTCCCCGTTTTTGAAAAAGGAGGAAATGTATTGCAAAGAAGATACCTTACGCTAGGTGGACGTCACGGGACTACGGGAACAGATGTTGAATACTGTGTAATACGAAAACACACACACACACACAGACGTACGCTCCCGTACATTTAAGCATTAACGAACATAAAGAAAACCAAAGCACTCACGGTCCTCACGTTCTTGGAATAAGAGAGAATATTTCGAAAACAATATACCACACGCAAGGTGGATGTCACCTGTTCATCAACTGTAACGCGAAAGTAAACACACAAGTTTACATACGTTTAAGCACGATGAACGTAAAGGACGGTTAATAGCTCACTTTCCTCACGTTCCTTGATAATTTCCTCTCCATCCTCAAGATTAGGGGTGTGGGAGGGAGGACACACCAGCGAAAAAATAGTATAATGATAAAATAAGGAGAAGCAGACGAGGCGTAAAAGACGAGTCCCAAAGTGACGAGGTGCCATTTCCAGCTCTATGAGAAAACTTGAGGCGTTGTTCCTCCTCCTCCTCCTCCTCCTCCTCCTCCTCCTCCTCCTCCTTCTCCTTCTCCTTTCCCTCCTCTTTTTCCTTCTCCTCCTCCTCCTCCTCTCCTTTTTCTTCCTCTTCTTCCTCTTCTTCATCTCCTCCTTCTCCTCCTCCTCTTCCTCTTCCTCTTCTTCTTCTTCTTCTTCTAGAGAGCATGAGGGAAGAGAGAAATTGCCCCCAAGAAACGAAGCTAAATTAGACGTAGGAGTAAGAACTCATTAGCCTGAAGCAGCTGAAACTGGGCAGGATGAGAGAATAGAATTTGTGTGTGGGATAAACTGTCCAGAAATAAACACAATATTCGTAACTTATGTAGAAGTTTTTTTATTATTATTATTATTATTATTATTATTATTATTATTATTATTATTATTATTATTATTATTATTATTATTATTATTATTATTATTATTATTATTATTATTATTATTATTAAGAGAAGGATTTTTATACGAAGGCCAAGTCAGAGGAGTGAAGTTGTGTTTGTATCAGAATTATATTATACTGTATTATGGTAGAGCTATAAAGATATATAGGAACCCCACACTATAAATACCACCCAGTCGAATTGAAGGGCTGTGATAGACCAAAAAAAAAAAATGTTCTAAGGGTCTACTTAGAATATATATATATATATATATAGTATATATATATATATATATATATATATATATATATATATATAATATATATATATATATATATAATCTCGTGATAAGAGTTTTTCCCAAATAATAATAATAATAATAATAATAATAATAATAATAATAATAATAATAATACCATCAGCTTCCTTCCTCAAAAATACAATGCGCAACTGGAATACAATACTTACAAGCTCTGGAATAAGACTAGCAGAGGTTAATATATATATATATATATATATATCATATATATATATATATATATATATATATATATATATATATATATATATATATATATATATAAATATAAATATATATATATATATATATATATATATATATATATATATATATATATATATATATAATCTCGTGATAAGAGTTTTCCCAAATAATAATAATAATAATAATAATAATAATAATAATAATAATAATAATATAATATATACCATCAGCTTCCTCAAAAATACAATGCGCAACTGGAATACAATACTTACAAGCTCTGGAATAAGACTAGCAGAGGTTATATTAGGAGAGGGATCTTCCAGGGCGACTCACTGACCCCTACTACTCTTCGTAGTAGCCATGATTCCCATGACAAAAGTACTACAGAAGATGGATGCCGGGTACCAACTCAAGAAAGAGGCAACAGAATCAACCATCTGATGTTCATGGACGACATCAAGCTGTATGGTAAGAGCATCAAGGAAATAGATACCCTAATCCAGTCTGTAAGGATTGTATCTGGGGACATCAGGATGGAGTTTGGAATAGAAAAATGCGACTTAGTCAACATACAATAAGGCAAAGTAACGAGAACTGAAGGGATAAAGCTACCATGATGGGAGCAAACATCAAACACATAGATGAGACGGATACAAATACCTGGGAATAATGGAAGGAGTTGGGAATATAAAACACCAAGAGATGAAGGACACGATCAGGAAAGAATATATGCAGAGACTCAAGGCGATACTCAAGTCAAAACTCAACGCCGGAAATATGATAAAAGCCATAAACACATGGCAGTGCCAGTAATCAGATACAGCGCAGGAATAGTGGAATGGACGAAGGCAGAAAACTCCGCAGCATAGATCAGAAAAAACCAGGAAACATATGACAATACACAAAGCACTACACCCAAGAGCAAATACGGACAGACTATACATAACAAGAAAGGAAGGAGGGAGATGGACTACTAAGTATAGAGGACTGCGTCAACATCGAAAACAGAGCACTGGGGCAATATCTGAAAACCAGTGAAGACGAGTGGCTAAAGAGTGCATGGGAAGAAGGACTAATAAAAGCAGACGAAGACCCAGAATATACAGGGACAGGAGAAAGACAGAAAGAACAGAGGACTGGCACACAACAAACCATGACGGACAATACATGAGACAGACTAAAGAACTAGCCAGCGATGACACATGGCAATGGCTACAGAGAGAGCTAAAGAAGGAAACTGAAGGAATGATAACATGCGGCACAAGATCAGGCCCTAAGAACCAGATATGTTCAAAGTACGATAGACGGAAATAACATCTCTCCATATGTAGGAAGTGCAATACGAAAAGTGAAACCATAAACCACATAGCAAGTGAATGCCCGGCACTTGCACAGAACCCAGTATAAAAAGAGGCATGATTCAGTAGCAAAAGCCCTCCACTGGAGCTGTGCAAGAAACATCAGCTACCTTGCAGTAATAAGTGGTACGAGCACCAACCTGAAGAGTGATAGAAAACGATCAGGCAAAGATCCTCGGGTGGGACTATGGTATCAGAACGGATAGGGTGATACGTGCAAACAGACCAGACGTGACGTTGATTGACAAGGTCAAGAAAGAAAGTATCACTCATTGATGTCGCAATACCATGGGACACCAGAGTTGAAGAGAAAGAGAGGGAAAAATTGGATAAGTATCAAGATCTGAAAATAGAAATAAGAAGGATATGGGATATGCCAGTGGAAATCGCTACCCATAAATCATAGGAGCACTAGGCACGATCCCAAGATCCTGAGAAAAGGAATCTAGAAAACAAAAACTAGAGGCTGAAGTAGCTCCAGGACTCATGCAGACGAGTGTGATCCTGAAGAAACGGCACACATAGTAAGAAGAGTGATGGACCTCCTAAGGAGGCAGGATGCAACCCCGGAACCCCACACTATAAACTACCACCCAGTCGAATTGGAGGACTGTGATAGAGCAAAAAAAAAAAAATAAAAAAAAAAATAAAAAAAAAAAAAAATAATAATAATAATAATAATAATATAATAATAATAATAATAATAATAATAATAATATAATATAATATAATGATGATGATGATGATGATGATGATGTGATGATGATGATATTATTATTATTATTATTTATTATTATTATTATTATTATTATTATTATTTATTATTATTATTATTATTTTATTAAATTATTATTATTATTATTCAGAAGATGAACCCCATTCTCCACATGGAACAGTCCCCACCAAAGGCCCATTGACTTGAAATACAAATACCACCGAGTCAAAGTTAATAATCAAATAATAATAATAATAATAATAATAATAATATAATAATAATAATAATAATAATAATAATAATAATAATATAATAAATAATAATAATGGCTTCATTTGAAAGAGGTAACGAAAAAAAAAGACTATGGGAAATACAGAAAGGAGAGACCATTTATTTAGATATGACGGTTTTAATGACTTCAGCAATACATGCTCTAAAACAAATATTGTATCACCTTAAGATAAGTATGTACAAAATGATGCCGTAAAATATAAGCTTTAAAAGGGTAAGAGGAGAAACGCAGACTTAATGTGCGTGAAATGTATCCACGAAAAGGGGAGAGAGTATGACAGCGAATGCGACCCGATTTGAAAACAGTTTTTAACATTTGGAAACAAACGAAGCAAATAATGAACAAAAAGCTCCGAATTTTATATGATGTAAACCCCTTTTATTCGCGAAATTAAAACTGTCAATTCCATATACAGAAGAAATAAAAGGTTTCCTACGTTCTAATTTAATCGTAAAGAGGTCAACTCCTTTTATTTCGCTAAATTAAACGCTGTTTTGGTGTTCTACAAACTTTGTAGGATACTGTATAAACTGAAAAGGGAAATCTCCTTTGTGACATGCCTGCAGATACTGTAGGATCTGTAAAACACCAGAAAAAAGTCCTCTTTTGATATTACTTACAGACTACTGTATGATACTGTGGACACCAGAAAAAAAGCTCCCTTTTGGCATTCCCTAAAGGTAGTATAAGGATTCTATAGAAACTAGAAAAATTCTCTCATATCTGGCATTCCTACAGACTTTGTAGGATACTGCAGAAACCCAGAAAAACAGGCCATATTTTTTCGGCTTACCTACAGATACTGTAGGATACCGTAGAAATAAGAAAATGTCCCTTTTTGACATGCCTGCAGATACTGTAATGATACGTAGATATAAAAAAAGGGTATACCTTTTTTGCCCATGCCTACAGATACTGTAGAAATACTGTAGAACCAAATAGAAAACAGGGCCATTTTGGCATTCTCTAAATATACTGTAGGATACTGTAGAAACCAGAAAAGTGTACCCTTTTTGACATGCCTACAGATATTGTAACATACAATAGAAACCAGAAAGGGTCTCCTTTTCGTCTACCTACAGATACTGGCTATGTATTCATGATCAGCTACTGCTGCACAATGTGGGGTCTGCGGTGTGAGGTTGAAAACCAACGTATTCCATGGAAGTTGGAATTTCAAGTTAATGGCCCATTTGGTGGTCTTGTTCCACATGAATAGGTTTCAGATACTGAATGCATTGAAACCAGTAAATAAAACGTTACATGAAACCAAAAACCAGGACGTCTAATTTTGTTGGTAGATCTCAAGTCTGTCAACAATTTTTTACCTAGTATAAAAGCTGCCTCGTAAATCTAGTATGTAGATCTTTGGCCCATTTTAGCAGAAACCATCACACCTGTTCGTCCAGGTAATGAGATGCACCATTATGACAGGGAGGCCTTCCTCGAGCATAAGTCCAGCTCATCGGAAGTCAAATCAAATCTCTTCGTCAGCAGCGTTCCACCGAGAGAGAGAGAGAGAGAGAGAGAGAAGAGAGAGAGAGAGAGAGAGAGAGAGATCAAAGCCACCTCATTACAAACTGAAAATACCCCTGATCTAGAAAAACAGATGTTGCAGACACAATTGCCAAAACCGAGAGCAGAGGAGTTAGAAGCTTTAATATTCCTAAAAGGAATAAGAACTGTTCAGATTTTTGATGTTGTGAACTCTTTCGATTTTGTAGACGAGGTAACCCTCCAACCCCAAGGGGTGGGGGAGTGTAGGATGTCATTCTGTATGTACGAATATTTTCTCACAAATACATGTCCCGAATACAAACAAATTACTGCATGGAATTAATTTGTTTTGGTGGTGCATAAACCTGCAGAAACAGAAACCAAGTTCTAATAGGCATAAACAGCTGAAATCTATTTACATATTTTCTTCAGTTTTTGGTTGCTAACTTCAAGAAATCAACCACAAACACCAAAGGCTTCTCTTAAGAATAAACTAAAAACATTGAAAAACAAATAAAATTGTCTACCTGTCCTACTTCCCACCTGCTTACCTGGGAAGGCGTCAGCTAACGGTATTATTATATTATTATTATTATTATTATTATTATTATATTATTATTATTATTTTATATTATTATTTTTATTATTATTATTATTATTATTATTATTATTATTAATAAATATACAAATAGCAATAAAAATAGTATTAAATGGAAGTAATACAAAATTTAATATTTAAATTTTAAAATAAAAATTAGAGAATATAACATTTATAAAATAAAAACATAAAAACAAACAAATAAAATCAAAAAGAATAATAATAATAAAAGTAATATAATAATAATAATAATAATAAAATAATAATAATAATAATCCAATAATAATGATAATAATAAAAATAATAATAATAATAATAATAATAATAATATAGGAATAATAATAATAATAATAATATATGTTTTGTAAAAACGACTGCTGCTTCAGCACTATTAATCTTGTAAAAAGTCTTTCTCTATCTTTCTGATGACGGCTTTTCTCGTGTTTGCTTAGACTGGCGAGCAACGCATCAACGGGGCATGGTAAAATTCGGTTTTGAGTCTTTGATTTATTTATTATTGCTTATGCAATTCCTCTCTCTCTCTCTCTCTCGACAGGACATTATCAAGTGATAACTGCTGAGTGACTGAATTCCAGTGGCGAGTCCATCTCCATATAGGAATCCCGATATGAGGACCCCCTAACATCCCAGAGACTCCTTAGAACCCTGCTGGATATCTGTACGAAGAGAGCCCCTTTCACACCACCGAGGTCAGATGTACCGCCAAAAAGGACCGCGTAGCGAGGGGTCCCCCTAGGAGTCCTCTTCGCTAACTTCTACATGGGAGAAGTGGAAGAAAAAGGGTCTTCTCGCAACACAGATGTCCCCGCACATAACCGGACGCTATATCGATGACATCTTCGTGCAAGCCGACTGCGAGGATGAGTAGAAACCCTTTCGGCAGCAGTTCCGCAGCAAAGCACACTCAACTTCACTGTCGAGTACAGCAGCAACGTCGGCTCCCCTTCCTCGACGTTTTTGTCACGAAGACGAATCAGAAAGTTAGCGACTACAGTTTTTACTTTACCAAAGCTACGAACTCGATTTTGTCTGAATGGTGATAGCGAGTGTTCTGCGCGGTTTCAAGACCACCACCGTCAGGGCCTTCGTCAGGAGGGCCCTCTCGCACTGTTCAACGTGGCAGGACACACACCTCGAACTCGACCGAGCATCAATTAACAATGGGTTACTCGAACAAACTCGTAAACCGAGAAACTCGAGCGGCCCTTGACAAGTGGTACATGAAGGAGGAGAGAGAAGGAACATTCCGCCCACCCCCGGAGGATATCAAACTTTTCTATAAAGCCTTCATGCACCACCTATACAAGAGGAAGAAAAGCAGCCATGGAAGAAAATAATAGAGAACACGTCCGCTCCAGGAGGTAAGGGGAAGGAGAGTGTCCCTCATTATTTACTACAAGAATCGGCGTACAAGGAACCGCCTGATGAAAGAACAACCCCTCCCTGCCGGTATGGGAGACCCCCTGAAGCAGTCCCACGTCGTCTACCCGATACGTATGCCCCCGCCAAGGATGCCCTGGGATTTACATCGGCATGACGGCGATGCGCTGTCAAAAAGGATTTCCTGCCACGCCCAGGAGGGCCTCCATTAGGCAGCACGGCCTTGTAGTACACCACAGAAAACATCCACGAGAGCGACTCGTCAGGGAATATAAGATCATCGGGAGAGCACTTGACCCACGACGTCTGCGTCTCCTAGAAGCGCTGCTCATCCTCGAGGAAAAGCCTCCCCCTCAATACCACCCAAGAAGCGTTACCTGATACCGACTGTGTGAGGAGGACCACCCCTCCCCCCCTATAAACGAAATACCAGCGCGCACGAAACGAACACCCCACATTGAGAATAATACCAGGGGTGACGTCACTCAGGTAGAAGCCAAGCAAGAGGCTCCCGGTTGATACCCCCACCTGAGAAGGTCTGCAAGACTCGTCAACGTCCGCCGTAAAGAGCCACCTTCCCGGGAACCAATGAAAACCCGACCTGCCGAGAGGTGTTCTGACCGTACTCAAGAGCTCGCACACCACGATAAAAGGAGATGGACTCGCCACTGGAATTCTTGTCTTTATTTTTTTTTTTTTGCTGCTCGGGACATCCCCGTGGTAGCAACATCTCCGCTCACAAGGGCACCGCTCCTAGACTCCCGCCCCCCACTTCCCGCTACAGCTCCGCCCAGACTCCTCCCACCCGGCAGCCACCGACAATCAAAGAACCAGCACGAAAACCTACAAGCTTTCTTTGCACCGGATTTCAAAGCTTGTGCTTCTCTGCCACAGCCAATCAGCTTGCTGCAGACTTTCCCTGCATTTTTAGCCCTGCCAACTTATAGTTGGCGCGCTTTATTCAGAAGGGAGGGGAATAAGATTTGAGAGAGCTCTCTCACTCATAAAAGCAATTTGTTTGACTTAAATATCACTCCTCCTTTTCTCAAAAATAACTTTCTCTTATTAACACCCGTCCTCTCTTGTGGAACATTTGGTAGCCCTTGAGGTCTAAAAACAAAAACTCCAACAGAAGCAGACCAAAGAGACAAATCTTCCTAACTGTCACAATACTATATTGCAAGTAGCACAGGAAACCATAGGCTAGCGCCTTCCATAAGCCAGATTTTTCAAGATAACTTAAACAAACATCCAAGCCCTTCAGGCGACATAAACAAACAATCACTTATTCACTCACCCCTCACAATATCCTAAATCCACTCCCATAGACATGGAACCTTCAACCTTCTATCATATCACAAGATCACATCATCCCTGACGACTCCTCAGCCCCCATCACATCCAGGACACCGACCAGAAGAGAAATAGATCAGGTACCAGCTCCCCTCAGACGAACATGTGACACGAGACCACGGATTTCCTCTCCCCCTGATAACTCTCCTGCACACTCAAAAGAACATCCCACCCCAACAGCTCCTCTCCCTAGACTGCTCTGACACGGAAGACGACTTTCACAGGACAAGGTTGTGGGGCTTTTAAACACTTGTACGCAGTAAGAAGAACATGAAGAAATCAACACAAAAACACGGACACTTTTAACTTTGCAATCAGACACCGAATTCCCACGACTGAGATTCAAACCAATACAAAAACCAGGAGAAAAACAGCTTACACCACAATAAAAGCCATTTGAAGACAGACACAGGACCATCATTTTCCAGGCACGAGCAACCCAACAGGACATTCATTCTGATACCTAAAGACAAACATGCCGAAGAAGTACTCAGGGAAGGACGGACATTGCAAAGCACTGGACACAAACGACAAGAATACAGAAAGGACTCATATTGCAGATACCCAGTAAACCAAAACCTCCCAATCGACCCCATAAAAGAGCTCTCCTTTGTGTTAGACGCCACCCGGTGCACAAACAAAGCAGGAGAACCAACAAAAGAAAGGTTCTGTAACTTTCCAGGGGGGGAAAAGCCTGCCGAAGTAAACACACCAATATGGGGAATTCCCCACTGAAGAATTCACCCCCCTGAAACCACTAAGGTGCTTTTAGGTGTCAAAAGATTTGGACACCATCAGCAGAATGTAGCTACAAACACATTTGTGGGATTTGTAGTGGCAAAACACCCAAACACAAGAGTGCTTAGATCGTTACAAAAGGAAAAGAGAGGACGACAGCAAAATGCCCAAATTGTAAAGGGAGCATCACGCCTGGCATAAAGGCTGTCCGGAAGACTAAAGAGGATTTGGCGAATGAAAGGCCAGAACCCCCAGACCACCACCAGAACGTTGCAACAGCAACACAAACCACCCCCAAACACACATCATAACCCTCAAACACCTAACCCAAACCCACCCACACACACAACAAAAACACCCCAACAAACATCACATCCTCAGCAACCAACGGAATACAACCCACCTCCACTACAGCAACAACAAACACAGCAACCACGACATCAAGACCCCAGATATAGGCAGCAGAAACCCCCCACCAATCAAAGACGCAATCCACCTACACAACAACCACAACAAGACCAACAGAACACATTCCACAGAGACCCCAGACAAGACACAAAACCAAGCCCACAAACACACGCCCCACACCTGCCCCCTTCTACTCCACATCAACTCGGAAGCACCCCCTACTTCTTCCCACGCCACCCAATCACATGAACACAACCCCCCACCCCCCAACCCCCACCCCACCCGGACGGTAGTACCAGTGCCGAAAGTCAGCACAACACCTTAGAGCAGACACCAGAGAAAGGCCACTACCGCCTCAGTAAAGATGACTTTAGGAGGGAAATAGAGAAAATTGTGAGGGCAATTTTTCACCAATTGTTTCCAAACCTAAACCTAACCAGCTGACCTCAGAAAACGATTGTAGCACTGACACCCCTTTATTAGATGAGGAAACAATCAACATCAAAAACACGCCCCCAGAACACTGAAGACATTTCATCATACACCAGTCTAATAATATTACAATGGAACATAAACAGTGTCAAACAAAATATGCCATACTACAATCCAAGTACTCTCTGAAAGACACGACGTCATCCTGCTACAGGAAACACTAATTAGGGGAAACAACACTTCACATTCAAAGGATACACAGTCTATAAAACTCCACATACGATTCAAATAGAGGCTGATCACCCTAATAAAAACAACAATTCCCTCAGTAAAAATAAAAAAAGAAACAAAATTAAAACTGTGGGTTGATGGGATTGAGACACTAAGTGCCTCCTAAGACTAGCAAACACGTCACTCACCATACACAATATCTACAAAGGGCATGAAAAAATCTTTGAAGGAGAGAACCTCTTCAGTGCAGCCTCCAGAGAAAACACCTTCTTTGCAGGAGACTTCAAATGCACACCAACAACCCATGCTTACAGTCGAGACAGCACACAAAGCAGCAGGCAGACACATACACATCCTATGGAAGAATTTCCTCACATTTGCACTAATAAAATGACACAAATGAAGCAACACACCCTACGAGGTGGCAGGCCTAGACTTAAGCTTCATAACTGGAAACCTGAAAGAAGACTGCACATGGAGAGTGCACCCAACACTAACCAGTGACCATTTTGCAACCAAAACAAAACAAAATAAAGATAATGAAAATTCCCCCACCACCGCCCCCCGTCCGGCAGGATGATTGAGACCAGACACTGCAAACTGGCCAACATTTCAAAACACATGAACACATCGGGCACACAGTACATTCAAAATCCAGCCCTCAACATATGCACGCTCCAACAGGACTTTTATAGAGAGCCCTGCACAACGCAGCAAACATTTCCATGCCAAAGCAAGCCTTTAGAAACAAATGCAACCCCACACAAGGACAGTTGGTACTGACAACTCTAGAATCAAAGAAATGAACTCAAGAGTAAACAGAATAAGGAAAATATTCAGAAGAACCCCAAACCCCACCGACGAGTTGCACACGAGCCTAAGAGAAGTCGTAAAACCACGCAGCCCAAACTGCTAGAGGTTAAGCAGGAAACCTGGCTAAAATGGTGCTCAAGAAACCACTCGACTGATGCCCATTGCAAAGATTTTAGAGTGGTTCAACAAGGTATCGGAGAAAGACCAGGCAACACAGGCACACCATCCCAACCCTCTAGCTGAAGCAAACAGACTAGCACAACACTTTGCAGACAGAACCAAAATCAATTCACCTACCATCAGTCACACGAGAAAGACAAGTGGCACTCAATCCCTGAAAGATGGAGATCATCAATACAGCCTGCAGCAATTCTGATGACACGACACACCATTCACAATGAAGAACTTGACAAAGCCCTCCAAAAGGAACAGACACAGCACCAGGAGCAGACATATTACATATAGCAATGTTAAAAAACATGGAAACGAAGCAAAAACAGTGCATCTCCACTAATAAACAGAACGTACACAGAGCAGATCAGACCCACACAATGGAACCAACAAAAAACACACAACAATTTTCCCAAACCAAAGGAGCCCAACGCCTACAGACCCATTTCTCTCATCAGCTGCACAGAAAGACGGCAGAGAGAATGGTGGGTTAAACAGCTGCTGTGGGAAAACGGGCCCTTACACCCCACCGCTTATATGCCTACAATGAGGGGATAGGCACACAGGAATGTCTAGCAGATGTGATGGCCACAAAATAAATAACAAGAAAGCAATCGAATAGTATTTTCTCGACCTAGAAAAAACCTACGAACTTGCAAGTGCAGCTGCTATCCCTGGCAGCCTTAGCCAACAAGACAGTTAACAAAGGCAACTTCTAGATGGACCAAAAGATACATGCAAACAGACAAGCCAGAGTTACCTTTCAAGGAGCAACCTCCGAATTCCTCAGTCTGGAAAATGGAACACCTCAAGGAGGAATACTCAGCCCCTTCCTCTTCAATATACTAATGGAGAAATTAGCCAACAGCAACTTCCCAAATGGAGTTGAAATTTTCATATATGCAGATGATGTGTGCTTGGTCAGCACAGACAGGCATAGAGCCCACCAACACATGCAAATCGCGAAAACACAGATGAAAACAAATGCACAGTCCTAGGACTAAAAATCAACACAGCAAAAACCAAGGCAATGGCAATCAAATACATACAGACCTGAACCCAATACAACTCATGGGAGAACCCATCGAATAGGTAGACAACTTCATGTACCTAGGAGTCAACATCAACATACAGCTCTCACCACGCAAAGAAATAGAACACTTAAACAAAAGATCAATGCAGACAAAACGCCATGAAAAGAATCACCGCCTCGCTAAGGCAGGGAGCTGTATACCATGCCCTCAGAATTTTCTATATACAGACAATAAGATCAACAGTAGAGTATGCTGCACCAGTCCTCACTAATCTCACAAGCACTAAACAAAAAGTTTTGAGGTAATCCAAAACAATGCCTTAAGAACTCATTACAGGAGCAACCAATGGTGGACCAACCTATGCATCCTGAGACATGAAACAAAACTACAATCTCTGACTCATAGGATAGATCAGAGAAACACTCCATCCTGCTAAAAACCTTAAAAAATGACAGAGACTGTCCACTCAAAAAGGAGATCAGGAAATGCATTAATCTATGAAGAGCTAGACCCTCCCAAAACTATGCTGGAGACCTTCTAGTACACTGAGAAGAGTAGGCATGCAAAATCATGCATGCAGCCATCAGGGGAGGGACACCCCCCCTTCAGTGAATACACAGAATCAGCACCCTGGGAACCAGAACCTTTTAACACAAACTACACCAATTCTTCCAGCAAGCAAGGAAGCATGCACCACCCAACAGTTTAAAGCAAGCAGCACAAGAAGCAATACAGTTGACAACCGCCACAAACATATACTTTACAGATGGATCAGTAGACTCAGCGTCCCAGCGGCAGCAGCAGGGGTCTACTCAAACAACACTCAAAGGAAGCTGGAGGCTCTCCGACAATGCCTCCACACTACAGACAGAGCTGATAGCTATCGCCAAAGCACTGGAAGACTCCCAACACAGACTGGGCAACACTACAATACACACCGACTCGAAAGGAGCAATACAAGCCATCACAAAAGGCAAAAGCAAAGAAAATATCAAACTCCTAACAAGCATATGGGCACTGGCAAACTCCATCAAAGTAGAAACAGACAATAACTCTCAACTGGATCCCGAGCCATGTAGGAATACAAGGAAATGAGGAAGCTGATTCCCTGGCAAAAAGCGGCTACATAAAACAATGTCAACATCAAAATAAAACTCACATAACCCAACTAAAAAGCATAGCGGCAGCATACTGCCAAACACAGGAGGAAAGCAAAATCAGGAGAGCCATCTTCGGGAGGCTCCAAGACTGCAAAATGGTATGCAGACACCACCACCACTTCAACCACAGCAGCACACCGAAGAACATGACACGAGCACTAGCGGTAATAATACACCGTCTAAGTTTCGGATACCAATGCACCATGGCAAAAAATAGAAAACAACCCTAAACCATGTCAATACTGCGAAACAAATACAGAAGAACCACTGGGAACACTATATACACTGCCCAGAAACACAACAACTAAGACAAAGTCATGAAGGAGATCAACAATCAGTCACTCAAATAACGAGACATATCCTAACACTACCCAACAGCTACAGGCTTCCTATGATCCTACCCTACCCACCACCAAGGTAGGTGCAAAAACACTCCTAAATAGCAGAATCTCGGGGACATCAGTCAAGGCCCCTCACACCCCCTGTCATCCCTATCCACAATCACATTCAAACCATAAAACACAGAAATAACAAACAATCAACCCAGTGCATGACTGACACAAAGATAGCCAACATCAACCTAACATCACCAACATCCAAAGCAAAGCCCCGACTCTGACATCCTTCATCACTACCTCACCTCATGCACAGGCAATTCCTTCCAGCCTCATGCATCAACAACACACACTACTTCCCACTCGGAATTGGAACGGAATAAGGAAATGTTTTGTGGACCTCACAAGCTAACTGACTAGCAATCTTTTTCTCAGACTCATACCCTTCCTTCTTCTCATCTGTTGGCCTCTCTGACTTGCCAACACTCACTACTATTGCACTTTTCCTACCACTGAAGGGCACCTTAGGGTTTAAAAAGGTTGGACAACCTTACCCATCAAAAGTTTCTTTACCAATATCACACTCATCAACTCATGCATTATCACCAAATAAAGGACCATATTCTACCATTACCACCTTCTCACCATCCTGAGTTAACGGCTGCTCTGTGAGCAAGAGCCCGTTGCTGACACAAGGTCAGCGTAAATCTCAAAACAACAAAAAAAAAACAACAAAAAACACTGGAATTCAGTCCCTCAGCAGTTATCGCTTGATAATGTCCTGTCGATCAGGAGGAAACGTCGCGGTTAGAGAGAGAGAGAAGAGAGAGAGAGAGAGAGAGAGAGAGAGAGAATTGTATAGCAAAAATCAATCAAATGACTCAACCGAATTTTACCGTACCCTTTGGTGCGTTGCTCGACAGTCTAAGCAACAACGAGAAAGCCGTCATCAGAAAGATAGAGAAGACTCTTTACAAGATTAATAGTGCTGAAGCAGCAGTCATTTTTAACAAAACATGTCTACGAAAGGGTCTCCTTCCGGAATAATAATACGAATAATAATACTTTTTCTTTCTTTTCTGGTTTCTATGAAAAGAAATATTATTATTATTATTAGAATAATTTTTTTTTTTTTTTTTTTTTTTTTTTTTGCTCTATCACAGTTCTCCAATTCGACTGGGTGGTATTTATAGTGTGGGGTTACAAGTTGCATCCTGCCTCCTTAGGGGTCCATCACTTTTCTTACTATGTGTTGCGTTTCTAGGATCACACTTTTCTGCATGAGTCCTGGAGCCACTTCAGCCTCTAGCTTTTCCAGATTCCTCTTCAGGCATTATGGGTACGATTTCCACTGGCATATCCCCATATCCTTCTTATTTCTAATTTTCAGATCTTGATATTTATCCATTTTTTTTTCCCTCTCTTTCTCTTCAACCTCGGTGTCCCATAGTACTGCGACATCATGAGTGATACTTTCTTCTTGACTTTGTCAATCATCGTCACGTCTGGTCTGTTTGCACGTATCCCACACTTTAATCATCCGTTCTGAAACCATAGTCCCAGAGGATCTTTGCCTGATCGTTTTTCTATCACTCCTTCAGATTGGTGCTCGTACCACGTATTACTGCAAGGTAGCTCATGTTTCTTGCACAGGCTCGAGTGGAGGGCTTTTGCCACTGAATCATGCCTCTTTTTGTTCTGGTTCTGTGCAAGTGCCGGGCATTCACTTGCTATTGTGGTTTATGGTTTCATTTTTCATATTGGCACTTCCTACATATGGGAGAGATGTTTATTTCCGTCTATCGTTCTTTAAACATATCTGGTTCTTAGGGCCTGATCTTGTGCCGCTGTTATCATTCCTTCAGTTTCCTTCTTTAGCTCTCCCCTCTGTAGCCATTGCCATTGTCATCGCTGGCTAGTTCTTTTAGTCTGTCTCATGTATTGTCCGTGCATTGGTTTGTTGTGACCAGTCCTCTGTTCTGTCTGTCTCTTTCTATCTTCTGTATATTTCTGGGTCTTCGTCTACTTTACTTAGTCCCCCTTCTTCCCATGCACTCTTTAGCCACTCGTCTTCAACTGGTTTTCAGATATTTCCCCAGTGCTCTGTTTTCGATGTTGACGCAGTCCTCTATACTTAGTAGTCCTCTCCCTCCTTCCTTTCGTGTTAATGTATAGTCTGTCCGTAATTTGCTCTTTGGGTGTAGTGCTTTGTGTATTGTCATAGGTTTCCTGGTTTTCTGATCTATGCTGCAGAGTTCCTGCCTTCGTCCATTCACATATTCCTGGCGTATCTGATTACTGGCACTGCCCATGTGTTATGGCTTTTATCATATTTACAGCATTGAGTTTTGACTTGAGTATCACCTTGAGTCTCTGCATATATTCTTCCCTGATCGTGTCCTTCATCTCTGGTGTTTATATTCCTCCTTTTCCATTATTCCCAGGTATTTGTATCCTGTCTCATCATGTGTTTGATGTTGCTCCCATCTGGTAGCTTTATCCCTTCAGTTTCTCGGTTACTTTGCCTTTTTTGTATGTTGACTAAGGCGCATTTTTCCTATGTCCAAACTCATCCCGATGTCCCCAGATACAATCCTTACAGTCTTGGATTAGGGTATCTATTTCCTTGATGCTCTTACCCATACATGCTGAATGTCGTCCATGAACATCAGATGGTTAATTCTGTTGCCTCTTTCTGAGTTGGTAACGGCATCCATCTTCTGTAGTACTTTTGTCATGGGGATCATGGCTACTACGAGTAGTGGGGACAGTGAGTCGCCCTGGAAGATCCCTCTCCTGATATTAACCTCTGCTAGTCTTATTCCAGAGCTTGTAAGTATTGTATTCCAGTTGCACATTGTATTTTTGAGGAAGCTGATGGTGTTTTTCCTCTGCCCCATATTATTTTCAGGCATTCTATTAGCCATGTGTGTGGTATCATGTCGAAGGCTTTCTTATAGTCTATCCATGCCATGCTTAGGTTGGTTTTTCCTTCTCCTAACTGTTCTTCATTACCATTTTGTCTATCAGGAGCTGGTCTTTTGTGCCCCTACACTTCCTTCTGCAGCCTTTCTGTTGGTGGGGGATGGTGTTTGTCTCCTCTATTGTAGTTGTATAGCCTTTCACTGATGATACCTGTTAGTAACTTCCACATTATTGGTAGCAGGTGATAGGCCTGTAGTTACTGGTATATTTCCATTACTCTTGTCTTTTTGTACTAAGGATGTTCTTCCGTGGTCATCCATTTGGGGTGCTTGGTGATTTGAGATACAATGCTGGAGTTGTTCTGCTATTCGTGGGTGTAGGGCCTTGAAGTGTTTGAGCAGTATCCATGGACTTCATCGGGACCTGGGGCTTTCCAGTTTGGCATTTTCTTTAGTTGGTGTCTGACTGTGTCTGTCGTGATCTCTGTGAATCTGTTTTAATTCTCCCTGTTTCTTCTTCCTGACTTCCTGGGAGCCATGTTGCATGTTTGTTGTGTGATACCGGATTGCTCCATATTTTGGTTTTCCCAGAGTCTCTTACTTGTTTGGCTTCAGGAATTTCTGGGTGGTTGTCTTCCCCTCTTAGTGGCTGTATAGTCTTTTCTGGTTGGTTCCGAATAGTTTGTTCTCTTGGTATCCCTTATTCCTGTTCATGTACCGTTGGATCTTATGTGCTTTGGCCTTAACCGCCTCTGTTTTTACATCTTCTATTGTGTTTGTTTAATCCCCTCTCTTGTACTTTGTATTTCTCGTTGAGTTCCTCCCTTGTTTTCTTGCTTCTTAGCCTTTTTCTGCCATCTCTTTCAGTTTACTCAAGTCAGATCTCATCACCATGATTTGTTTTTCCAGGCGCCTTTTCCAAGGAGGTTGCTGTTTTGGTTTCTGTTGGGTTGGTTGTGCTGGTGGTGTTGGTGTTCGAATCCCCATCAGTTTCTGCTACTAATCTTGCTCCTGCTATGTCAAGTTATTTGTTCTCTTGATACTGGTGGTGTGTATTATGCCCATTATTTCATTGACCTCACTTGTTTTCTCCCTTAATTTCTTGGTGTTGTATGTTTTAATGGAGGGGATCTTTGTTTTCTCTGTATCTGGCTCCATCCATTGTCTAATCTTTTCTACCCATTCCGTCCTCTCTGTTACTTCGTCGTGTTTCTTCGTGTGTCGTTGGATGATACCTCATCCTCCCTGTCGTCTTCTGTGGCATCGTCTCTCAGTTCGTCTTCGTGTAATTCGTTGTCGTGTGACATTTCCCTTTCAGTTCTCTTCTTTCTGTTGGGGAGAGCCAGTTCTTTTTCTTTATGTTCCTTACTTGGTCTGCCAGCCTCTGCTCTGTTTTGGGGGTGTTATTCCTCTCATTCCACATGTTTGACCAATCTTCTATATCCTCTCTCCGTCGGGTTGCTTCTGATGTAGCATCTCCATATTTCCTTATTTTTTTCTCTTGTCCATTTCTTCCTTTTTGCCTCAGGCTGTTGATTACTGTCGTTGTGGTGATCAGTTGCTGGATGACGACCTCCAAGTACCTGACCGTCTTCCCCTTCAATTGGGTTGAATTCCTGGTTGCCGGACGAAGCTCCTCTGTTCCATTTACGTCGTTGTCGTTTATTCCTTCATTTCTTTCCATCATTGCTGAGTTTTGCTATTTAACCCATAGCTTGGCCCTACCCCATCAGGGATAGGTACTCATTTACAGCTGAGTAGACTGAGGAAATTATGGTAAAGATCCTTTCCCAAGGAATCAACGCCGAGGAGAGCGGTCACCCATCCAACGACTGACCAGCCCCAATGTTGACGACCTAACCCACTCCTCCACGGCGCCACAATCTTATTATTATTATTGTTATTATTATTATTATTATTATTAATATTATTATTATAAAGTTTTATTTATAGTCTTACTATTATTATTTTTTTTCGTTTTTATTATTTATATTTTAATTTTTATTACTTTCATTTTAATTTTATTATTTTTATTATGTTGCCTATCACAGTCCTCCAATTCGACTGGGTGGTATTTAGCGTCCTTACTATGTGCGCCGTTTCTAGGATCACATTCTTCTGCATGAGTCCTGGAGCTACTTCAGCCTCTAGTTTTTCCAGATTACTTTTCAGGGATCTTGGGATCGTGCCTATTGTTCCTTTGATTATGGGAACAATTTCCACTGGCATATACCAATATCCCTCTTATTTCTATTTTCAGATCTTGATACTTATCTATTTTTTCCCTCTCTTTCTCTTCAACTCTGGTGTCCCATGGTATTGCGACATCATGTGTTTGAAAAAATAACATTAAGTTTATTTTTTGTTTTCTGTTTCTTTTTTTTTAATATAGTAATTTGGTAAGTTTTTAAATGATTGATTTTATTTTTAACTTGCATTTTTAGTATTTAAATATTTTTTTTTTTACATAAAATGATGACAATTCCTTAATAACCTGTTAAAAATTAGTAGGGTTTGGGTCGTTCGAAGATTTTGCTGCTCGTTATACATATCTTACAGAAAGAGAAGTGGACGGCTTTTAATGAAAATGAAGTAGTTTCTTAGCCATTTTCACCATTGACAATTTTTTGGATTTACTTACCTCTTTATCGTCAGGTGAAAAATAAGTGATCGGTACCATGCATCCGCATCTTACGCTACCTTCTACTTTGGAAGCCTTATCAAGAGCCAGCACAGCAATTGTGATTTGTTGCATTTACAAACAGCATACACGGACAGTATGGTTTGTGAGGTACGTCATCATTTTTAAAGGTCTTTAATTTTATGATTTATAATCCATAGTTCATTTAATAATGAAAAGAAAATCCTTGCTTTGCTTTTTAGCCCCCACAAATAAATATACCCTTGGATAAATTTATATCATTTACAATTTTTATGGGGTTGCCATATTATATATTCCCAGTCATAGTTAAGAGATTCATTTTTTCTTCAGTTACTTTGTGCTGGTTAGATAATTTAAGTGTTGTATCATATTTTGGTATCTTCTTATTTGCCACTTTTATGTTAATTAGTCGTTTATTTACATTCTTTGTTTTTACTACTTAGGTGGTTATTCGTTCGGCCTTACTGTAAAATTGGTTTGTTGTATACAAGTAATATACTTAATACGCAAAGTGGACCATTGCTTTTGGTAATTATTATTTGATAGTGTTAATTGAAATCCATTATTGATGCAATGCATATATTTGAATGGCATTCCTGTGTTTAAATAATTTATTAGTGATTTCGATAGTTTAAATTACCATTTGAAGTGTAACTGGTATTTGGTATTTTATATTTATCTAGGGTTTCTTGAGAATGGTAATTGGAAGTTGGAAATGCTTGACCATCGCTTTGACCTCCATTTAAGGCGATCATCTTCGACAGCAGCAACAACAGCATTGGTTTTAATTTGAGCAGCAATACTTGAAACCATTTTATTATATCTTATTCGATTTCTTAGTTGAAGGTTTCATTAAAATAAGAAAATTACTCTTTGTATTAATTTTCCAATTACATAGTAAATTTTTCGAGATGGCGCCCAACGTGGGGCGCCATCTCGAAAAATTTAGGGGGAGACAAGGAGGAAAATCCTGTACATCACTTGCAGTTAATGTTAAATATGAGGATAATGAAACTAACAGAATTAGCACTGCTGACGCCGCTTCTCCGAGGAAAAGGTGCACTCTTTGCCAGGAAAACCATGCAACACATAATTGTATAAAATATAAAGAACCAGAGCATAAGCTGAGACGCTTAGAAGAACTTAATTGTTGCAAGAATTGTGCTAACATTGGACATACCACTGACAAATGCAAGTTTAAATTCTTTAAGAAATGCTATTTTTGTAAGTGTTGGCACTTTTCATTTTTGTGTGATCATCAAGGTGAAAAATCTCATGATGAAAAACTACAAGTAAATGGGAGAGGTGGGAAGGAAGTAAAAGCAGGTAAATCAAAACACAGGGAAACCTCAAGTGATGTGATGATTATAACTAAGGCTTTGCATACCTCTGATGGCGCCTCTGTTTTGCCAACTTTTACCTGTGAAATGTTGAATGGAGCCCTTGTTAGAGGTTTGAAGGACTTGGCTGTCAGACCAGTTTTGTAACTGAAAAACTTGCATGTGATAATAGGTTGAAAGTGTAAGAAGATAATGACTCTTTAACAGTCAATGGTTTTATTTCAAGTAAGAAGTATAAATCCAAGATAGTTGAATTAAAGTGCAACTTTGATGATAAGGCTTGTGTAATACCAAGCATAGATATAAATTTGTCAATTGCCCAGTAACTTTTAGAAGTGGCCAGGGCCTTTGCCAAAAGGCTTCAATTACTGTTAATATTTTGACTGATGGTATTGATAAAATAAAGGACATTGACTTGATACTTGGTACAACGACGTCCATTGTTTATTGGATTTTTCTGTAAAATTTGGCAATGATCACCCATCTGTTTATTTGGATCAGCGGCAGGAGTGATGTTAATGGGTAATGTCAAAGATTATGCAACAGAAATCTACCTTCCTCTTTCAAAGGATTTTTTCTTGTTCTCAGTGTTCAGCAGCATTCCTGCTCTGTTGCCGATTTATGAGGAAACATGTGAGTTAAATGAAACAAATCCCCTGTATTTGATGGCATATGATGTGCTGCCAGTAATATTGGATTTGGTAGTTCTATGGTGAGCCAAGTGGCTTAAGTTTGCGGAATGCGAGTGGAGTTCAAGCTAACTTCGCTATTGTAAATGAAAAAGGTAAAAGGTATTGAAGAATCAGAGTTGACGTGCACTGATGAGATGCTGCGGTCTGTGTATGAGCGAAATCTATTTGTGAACCAGACCATGAAGATGGAAACTTTATGTCAAATTGGTTATGGAATTTGATTAAGTTTACCCTTGAAAAACACAAGGAGAACGAGGAAGGAAGGCTAGAGATGCCTCTTCTATGGAATGAAAAGAGCTGTCCTTTGCTTGGTAAGGAATTTCGACCTTGCAAAGGCAGTATTGAGATCCAACCACGAGAAAATTACAAAGGAACAAGGCAAATTTGGAACTTATGAATGAAAATTTTAAAGACCAAGAAAAAAACTTGGAATAATTGAAAGATACCAATCTAGAACGGTACATGGATGAACATCCTGAGTGCAGTTTTTTAGCACATATGGAGTTTTTTAGACTGGATCGGGTAACAACCAAAATGCAGAGTTGTTTTCCTGTCCAATGTTTGTGAACCTAGCAGTCCAGTGTGATAACGGTCATCATAATCAGGCTATGTATGCTGGCCCATCACTCAATCAGAAGATAACGTCTACAATGCTTCATTTGAGATTCGGATCTAAATTCTGATCTTCGATATTAAGAAAGCATTCAATCAAATAGCACTCAGTGTGCTTGATCAGCAGAAGTTACTCTTTTCGTGGTATAAGAATTTTAAGAAAGTGATTTCTCTATAATTGCCTACAAAAATGTTCGTCTTCCTTTTGACTTCGATGCAGTCCTACAATTTTGATGTTGGCTCTTTTCAAATTTTAGTACTGGATAGCGAGAATGATAATCCTAGACTAAGAAATGCAAAATGGATAATGTATCAGCTCTTCTATATGGACGATGGTGGATTTACTTGTGAATCATCCGAAACCTTGAGTTGGATGTATGAGATTTTACAGGATATTTTTGGTCCTTACAAAATTGAACTACAGCAGATGTTTTCTAATGATTACACACTACAAGATAAAATTGATGAAGAAAATATGCAATCGGATGTAGGATGCAAGAAATCTGAGATGGAGGTGAAATTACTTGGGATGATCTGGAATCGTAGGAGTGATACAATTTCAACCAGGAACTTGTGCCTTGATGAAAAGGCTACTACAAAGAGGGAAATTTTGCGATCCATTGCATCTAATTATGATTTTTTCAACATAAATGGTCCTCTTCTTAACAGAGATAGACTTTTTATGCAGGAGTTACAATGTGAGAGAACGCTCGGATGGGATGCACAACTTAGAGACTTTCAACAAAAGGAATGGAGAAATATTGCAAACCAAGTAAATTCTGCTCCTGATTTTGAGCTTCAGAGATGTGTTGGTGAAAGGACAGATGAATATAAACTTGAGGCTTATGTTGATGCTAGCAAAAGAGTTTATGGAGTTGTTGTATATATATGCAATATGAGAAGTGGTGAAAGAAGCTTTGTATTGGCGAAAAACAGACTCATTGGATCCAAATTGCATGAAAAGTCCATTCTTTCACTCGAATTACAGGCTATATGTTTGGGTACAAAGGTTTTGTTGGATACCTATGATGAACTGAGTGGCACACAATGCCTGGTGCCCATCAAAATAGTTGACTTGGGGCTATTCTCAGATAGTTTTGTTGCCCTGTCGTGGCTTAAGTCCTTTTCTCATAAGTTTGATAAAAAGCAAAAGGTCAGTGTTCGTAATGAACAAACTGAATCATATAACAAAGCTATGTGAGGGAGAAGTGTTGGATTCTCATTCGTGAGTGGAAATGGACAACCCAGCTGACATTCACGATGATCTGTCATTCAAAAGTTAATGAAGTCTAATTACCATAAGGGTCCCATATACGTGATCTCAATCAAGCTAGTAAAAGTGACATTTTAGGTTTTAATTAAGGTACCAATGGTCGAGAATTTAGAAACCATTGAGCCATATAATGCATCAACCAGTATAAAAGAAAGCCAAACTGTAAAACTAAAACGAGCACTTAATACCTCTAGATAGATACTCAAATATGGATAAGTTGATATCTATACTTGCGAAAGTTTCTGGAATGCTGGGATCGATGGAAAGGGTTTATAAACAGTCACATGGCTTTGATAAGAAGGACCTCCGCTCTAAGGCTTTGACTCAAATCATCTCTAGGGATCAACAAATAAATTTTACAGATGTTATTGACTATTTAAGTAGCAACTCTAAAACCAAGATGGCTGATGCCTAATTTGATATCACAGTTGAATTTGTATCCGACACTCATAATTTAATAAGAGTGAATTGTAAATTTAATGAGAAGCGCGTGTAACCAACCAAACTTATCCTATTCTTTTATCAAGAGAGAGTACTCTAACAAAACTTATTATATTGGATGAACATTTGCTTTTGAAACATGCTGGTTGCTATGCCCTTTTGACAGAATTACGTAGGAAATTATGGATACCAAAATTCTTCCCTACAGTTAAGAGGATTCTGAAGGAATGTGTTGTATGCCGGAGATATAACCAAAGACCTGTCAAACGTAATCAATCAGCCTATAGTGAAATTAGATTGAGTCCATCTCATAAACCTTTTGGTAATGTATACCTTGATTATTGTGGTCCATTTTATGTGAGACAAGGGAAAAATAAAGTCAAGCTTTGGATCCTTGTTATTTCATGCATGTTCACACGAGCAGTTAATCGTAAGATCTGTATGGATATGACAGTTGAAGAATTTTTGCGTGCTTTGTCACTGCATTCTTTTGAATATGGAGTCCCTCAGTTTATAGTAAGTGATTTGGTCACGTAAATAGTAGCAGGAGCCAATATTGTTCAGGATTTCCTGAAGGATGCTGAGACTGTTCAGTATTTAACTGATAATAATGTTGAGAGTCCATTTTCAGCAGAACTATAAGGGTTGTAGTCAGCTTGGAGGATTGGTTGAGAGCGTAGTCAAAATGACCAAGCATATGATACGGAAGTCAATCATAAATAATGTCATTGAATTTCAGGGATTTTGAATATCTTTGTTTGTCCATGCTGTACATTTGATCAATAGAAGGCCTATTGCATTCAAAGAAGCATTAAGAGATTGTTCTAATAATGTACCAACCCCTATAACGACAGAGGAACTTATTCATGGGTATTCATTGGTCTCTTTGAATATTATTCCTGCATTACAAGCTGACCCTGACTCTGATGAGGATTTTCAGGTTGATTTTGATGTTGTACACTAAATTAAAACATCTTATGAGAAGCTGAAACATGTTAGAACATAACTTGCTGGAAATCTATCATCGGGAATTCATGAACACTTTAATTAAATAAGCTACTGATAAGAAGGATAGATATGCTCCTGTAAACCATAAACAAATCAGTATCGGCGATATTGTGCTGATTAAGGATGATGGATATAACCTGTTAATTATCCTATGGGAATTGTCAAAGAAGTTTCAAGAATATCAACGGAGAGGTAACTGCTGCAAACAAAAGTTCTGAAGGGTAAAACCAATGCAATAACTAAAAGGCATGTAACTTCTTTAATACCACTCTTGAGGAAGGAGTCTGATTGATGATGCTGTAGCATCAGATGATGATGATGATGAGGAGGATGCTGTAGCATCGAAAGAAGAGATTTCAGGCATGGACGTTTCTAGAACAATTCCACTGAGAAAAGCTGCTGAGATATCACGACAAAAATTCAAAAGCATTCTAAACGATGATATTTCAGACTAATTATATATATATATATATATATATATATATATATATATATATATATATATATATATATATATTTTTTTTTTTTTTCTTTTCTTTTTCTTTTTTTTCAAATTTACATAATTCTTATGTAAAATTTGATTTCTTCCCCGGGAGTGTTGAAAAAATAACATTTAGTTTTTTTTTGTTTTCTGTTTCTTTTTTTTAATGTGGTAGTTTGGTAAGTTTGTAAATGATTGTTTTTATTTTTAACTTGCATTTTTAGTATTCAAATATTTTTTGTTTACATAAAATGATGACAATTCCTTAATAACCTGTTAAAAATTAAGATGGTTTGGGTCGTTGAAGAGATTTGCTGCTCGTTATACATTTCTTACAGAAAGGAGAAGTGGACGGCTTTTAAAATGAAAATGAAGGTAGTTTCTTAGCCATTTTCACCAGTGACAATATTGGATTTACTTACCTCTTATCGTCATGGTGAAAAAATAAGTGATCGGTACCTTGGATCCGCATCTTACGTTACCTTCTAATTGGAAGCCTTATCAAGAGCCAGCACAGCAATTGTGATTTGTTGCATTTACAAACAGCATACACGGACAGTATGGGTTGTGAGGTACGTCATCATTTTTAAAGGTCATTTAAATTTTATGATTTATAATCCATAGTTCATTTAATAATGAAAATCCCTTGCTTTGCTGCCTTACTGTAAATTTGGCTTGTTGTATACAAGTAATATACTTAATATGCAAAGTGGACCATTGCCTTTAGGTAATTATTATTTGATAGTGTTAAGTGACCATTATTGATGCAATACATATATTTGAATGGCATTCCTGTGTTTAAATAATTTATTGGTGATTTCGATAGTCTAAATTACCATTTGAAGTGTAACTGGTATTTGGTATTTTATATTTATCTAGTGGTTCTTGAGAATGGTAATTGGAAGTTGGAGATGCTTGACCATCGCTTTGACCTCCATTTAAGGCGATCATCTTCGACAGCAGCAATAACAGCATTGGTTTTAATTTGAGCAGCAATACATGAAACCATTTTATTATATCTTATTCAATTTCTTAGTTGAAGGTTTCATTAAAATAAGAAAATTACTCTTTGTATTAATTTTCCAATTACGTAGTAAATTTTTCGAGACAATAAGTGATAATTTCTTCTTGATTTTGTTTATCAACGTCACGTCTGGTCTATTTGCACGTATCACGCTATCTGTTCTGATACCATAGTCCCAGAGGATCTTTGCCTGATCCTCCTCTATCACTCCTTCAGGTTGGTGTTAGTACCACTTATTACTGCAAGGTAGCTGGTGTTTCTTGCACAGGCTCCAGTGGAGGGCTTTTGCCACTGAATCGTGCCTCTTTTTGTACTGGTTCTGTGCAAGTGCCGGATATTCGCTTGCTATGTGGTCTATGGTTTAATTTTTCGTATTGCACTTCCTACATATGGGTGAGATGTTATTATTATTATTAGTTATTTATTTTATTATTCATTTTTTTATTATTATTATTTTATATTATATTATTATTATTATTATTATTATATTATTATTATTAAATCGAGCTCCATTCATCCAATCTCTCGGTGTTCCTTCCCACGTCCTTATAATAAATCAGGAATACGATTCCAGAAAAATTCCAGCTCAGAGCAGCGGCGGCATTCGATTGCATTCCTAGGAACTACCTTTTAAAAGCCCTATTCAAAACCTGAGTTCCAAAATCAATCACCCCCCCCCCCCCTTCCCACAATGCTTATCGACTTCCAGTATCTGGTTTCGTGGAATTTATATAAAATATAAAATATGAGTTGAATATAAAATTTAGGCCAAAGGCCAAGCACTGGGACCTATGAGGTCCCAGCGCTGAAATGGAAATTGACAGTATAACGGTTTGAATAAACAGAGGAAAACCTCAAGCAGTTTTGCACTAAGAGTCAAGTGTTAGGAGAGAATATAAAAGGAGGTACAGTAAAATGAATTGAAATTGGTTGCAGCTAGGGGCCTTAAGGAAGGCACGCTGCAAAGAGTCGTAAGTAATGCCTACAGTGCACCGTATGAGGTCCACTGACGGCATCACTTCCCTATATTGTAATATAAATGAAAAATAACTTTATAGAACGTACAGCCTGAAACTTTAACTGTAAATTCTCCATAGGGTCAAGTGTCACACGGAACTTCGAACGCTAACTGTTCCTTCTGTTCATCAGCAGTCACACAGTCAAGTACTGTCCAGAGTTAGCATTTCCTCTGTGAGTATGTGTATCTTAGATAGCTATCCTCAACTATTACCAAGGGCACTGGAAATGTTAAACTAAGAGTAGTTTTGTCTAGGGTGGCTGAGCCTGGAATTGCATTGCCAGTCCGAAAAAGGAGCTGTTTGAAAGAATCGTATTTTGGTTACGCGAGGAATCTTTGGTTGTAATTGAAACTAACCATTGTACTTTCTTACACGTTAAACACACACACACCACACACCCACACACACACACACACACACACACACACTCATCATCCTGCTATGCATGGTATCTCACCCCCATGAAATAGAATATTTTACTTTATTTCTAAGGGCACTGTCCAAGGACATTGCCCCATGCCACTGCCCCAGTCACAGCCCCAGGTCACTGTACAAAGGTCACTACCCCAGGTCAATGCCAAAAGTTACAGTACAAGTTCACAGTACAACTGTCACAGGCTTGCATGGGCCCCACACGTACTGCAAGCGAAGGCTGAGAGATGTTTGTCGACCACAAAAAAAAATCCATTTTTATTCATTACGAGCAAATATGCTAAACTGTTTGCAAAACCGCGTGATGTATTGGGAAGCCATCGATTTCGCCAGAACGGGAGTCGTTCGACTTAGGGGCCTTTGCATAGTCTGTTTCCTGTGCCAAACAATCGCAGACGTGGTCCACTTAACGTGCCAGTTTGATTTAGCGTTTCCAGGACAATATCAGGAGTTCCCTCTGTAAGAGAGGCTGTTTTCTTCAAAGCAATTTCTTCCATAAGTATTGTACTTTTATAATGTGTTGGGATTTAAGAGCAAGCGTAGAGAGAGAGAGAGTAAGAGGAGAGAGAGAGAGAGAGAGAGAGAGAGTAGAGAGAGAGGAGAGAGAGAGAAGGTCCTCGTTCGTGCATTAAATGAAAAATATGACGTAATCCTGTTTTAACAATAAGAAATATGTATTAATAAAGAGATATATATATATATATATATATATATATATAATATATATATATATATATATATAAAGGTTTTTTTGCCACGAAGGAAAAAACGAGTTGGCCGAGTCCGAATAGGACCGAAGTACTCGGCCAACTCGTTTTTTCATTTTTTCCTTCGTGGCAAAAAAAACCTTTATTTATACATAGCATCGCGTTTTATGTACTTCGTGATCAAGTTATATAATATATATATATATATATATATATATATATATATATATATATATATATATATATATATATATATATATATATATATATATATATATATATATATATATATATATATATATATATATATATATATATAATATATATATAAATATATATAATATATATATATATAAATATATATATATATATATATATATATATATATATATATATATATATATATATATATATATATATATATATATATATATATATATATATATATATATATATATATAAATATATATATATATATATATATATATATAGAGAGAGAGAGAGAGAGAGAGGAGAGAGAGAGAGAGAATATATATATATATATATATATAGAGAGAGAGAGAGAGAGAGAGAGAGAGAGAGAGAGAGAGAGAGACGGTGGTCGTCCGCACATTAAAAGAAAAATATGGATGTGGGTCTGTTTTACAATAACTATGTATTAGCACAGAGAGAGAGAGAGAGAGAGAGAGAGAGAGAGAGAGAGAGAGAGAGAGAGAGAGAGAGAACCTCTTAAGTACCATATGTCTCAGTATTATTTGCAATTCTTGGTGTTAAGACTGTGTGAACTTCATGTTTGTAATTGTATTAAATTATGGGGACCCGAGATATATAAACTAGTATTGCACCAGCCCCGGTTCGTTTTGCTATGCCCCTAGGTTAGGTTAGGTTAGGTAAGGCTGGGTTAGGATAGACTAGGTCCGAGATGGCTCTGGGAGACGTATCTACCGAGATTTCAGGTTGGTTAGGTTAGGTAAGGCTGGGTTAAGTTGGGTTAGGTTAGAGAAGGCTCTGGGAAACTTATCTCCCGAGATTCCAGGTTTGGTTAGGTTAGGTCAGTTAAAAGAAGACTCTGGGGAACTCATGTCTCGAAATTTCAGGTCCACTGCGTGTTGAGAGACGCGATGAATTTCGTGGGCCACCCTCTCTCCCTCAGCCTCTTGGCTTCCAGCGTCATCATCATCACCTTCAGCTACAAGTGCCTCCTTTCCAGCTTCCTGATGGAGCACGTAGTGGGTGCTCTCTACCTCTGTGGCTTCGTGGCCATTCCCTGCTGCATCGCGCAGGACTTCACGAATCGGGTAGGAGTCGGCAGCCTTTGTTTTTCGTTTCATTTTGCTTGGGACAGGGCACAGGACTTCACCAATCAGGTAGGAGTCTGTAGCCTTTGTTTTTCGTTTCATTTCTCTTGGAACAGGACTTCACCAATCAGGTAGGAACCCTGTAGCATACTTAATGCGCAGTAGCCCCATAATTCAATGATGCATCGTATGCAGCCCAAAGTAGTAGCAACCCAGAATCATTTGTGTGTTGTTGAGACATTCCTAAACGTCAACCCTGACTCCTGATCCGCGCATTGCCGATAAGTAATGACAGACTTTGAAGGATAACATAGTAACTGAACCACCAGTTTGTACGTACATAATTTATCTCATAGACTATAAATCCAGTGATTTACCGTCAGCATCCAAGATCATTTTTGGTGTTGTTAAACCGAGGATGTTCTCATCAGCTTCCAAAAGCCTCGAAAGTGACTCACAGTCTGGTTATTATTGATAATTTTTACCAGACTTCGAGTGAAAATAAAGTAATGGAACTACTAATGTGTACATATATATAAATTAGTCTCGTTTGACATTATTTTTTTTTAAAAAGTGTTTTGTGTTACTTCGAGGACAATTTAAAAACATATGTCCTCCATATAAACTGTAAATTATACCACTTATGTTTGTTTATTACAGAGAAAACTTTACTTGTAACGTAAAGAAATGTGACCTGATATTCTGATGTGAATCTCCAGTCAGGAAATCTAATAATTACTATATTAAAAAAACTATACAACAACTGTTAAATATTTTCATTTTTTGCAGATGCGTCAGTCATCTTTTTTGATGAGATCTGTGGGTCCTTACGTATCGAACGCAGAGGAAAAATCACAGGTATGAATTCTTGCTTCACCTTTTTGCTTGTCGAGTTCTAAAGAATAAACTACTTCTATCAGTAAATAATTCAATTAAAATTCTCTGTTCAAATAATTCAGCAAGTATTATTCACTAGTAGCCTGTATACCTCATTACAAACTAGTTTTACAAATTAAATTATTATTATTTTATTATTTTATTATTATTATTATTATGTTAATTATTATTATTATTATTAGATTATTATTATTAATTGCAGGTCCATACCTCGCCCAGCATGGATAGACGAAATGTCTCAGATCAATGTGAATGGATGGTATTCAATTGGACATCATACACTGATTTCGGTACGGTTTTTTTTTTTTTTTTTTTTTTTAATTCACAGCAAATAACGAACGTTTAGGATTCATAACTTTTATGATTCCTGAAGGTTTATGATTCCTGAAGTTTTTGATGATTCAATGACGTTTATGTCATAAAAAAGGAATTCATAAAAGGCTTAGGATTAATAAAAGTTTGTGATTCATAAACGTTTGTGATTCATAAACGTTTAAGATTCATAAAAGTTTGTGATTCATAAAAGTTTGTGATTCATAAACGTTTGTGATTCATAAACTTTTATGACTCATAAAAGTTTATGAATCATAAACGTTCACGATTCAATGACGTTTGTGATTCATAAAAGGTTTAAGATTCATAAATGTTTGCGATTCATAAACGTTTAATATTCATAAAAGTTTGTGATTCATGAACGTTTATGATTCGTAAACGTTTAAGATTCATAAAAGGTTTAAGATTCCTAAAAGTTTGTGATTCCTAAACGTTTAAGATTCATAAAAGTTTGTGATCCATAAACGTTTAAGATTCATAAAAGTTTGTGATTCATAAACATTTATGATTCTTAACAAAAAGGTTTAAGATCATAAATGTTTTGTGATTTCATAAAGTAAATTATTCATATACCTCCATGCATCATAAGAGATTATGATTCATAAACTTTCATGATTCCTGAACGTTTTCGGTTCATAAATATTCATGATTTATAAATATTCAAGATTCACAAATATTCATGAACGTTTATGATTCATGAACGTTTATGATTCATATATATACGACATTGAATCGTAAATTATTACTGAATCATGAACGTTTATGAATCGTAAATATTCCTGATTCATAAACTTTCAAGATTCATAAATATTTATGAATCTTAAAACGTCAATGGACTGTAAATATCTGCTAGAAAATTTTTTATCTGATTGTTTAATTCGTCGGTAAAATTCATTACTAAATGGAAGGAAAAATTCTTTCAAACGAGTCCTTCAAAGGGGAAAATCATTTATATATATATATATATATATATATATATATATATATATATATATATATATATATATATATATATATATATAAGTGTTTCAATGATATACTCAAGTATCCGGTTGGGAATTAGCCATGGTAAATATTTTTTCTCATCAAATGCCACCCACACCCCAAACCCACACCCCATAAATTAAAAGGATCCATACACACACACACATATACATACATACTACATATATATCATACATACATACATATATATATATATTATATATATATATATATATACTATATATATATATATATATATATATATATATATATATATATATATATATAGTATATATATATATATATATATGATATATAATATATATATATATATATATATATATATATATATATATATATATATATATATATATATATATATATAGTATATATATATATATATAATATATATATAATATATATATATATATGAATACTTAATCACGAAGTATATAAAACGTGATGCTATGTATAAATAAGGTTTTTTAGCCACAAAGGAAAAACAATGAAAAAGCGTGTTAGCCGAGTACTTTCGGTCCTATTCGGACCCTTTACTGAGGCATACTGATTTTACAAAGAACACCATAGTCAAAAGAAGGCTTAATATACCAACTGACACTACCAGATTAGCCATAACAGGGCTATTTTTACTCTACAGAGAGGAGGAGGAGTCATAGGCTATAGCCACACCTTGAAGGATACCCGCAGTAAACAGTGATTCTTCCAGAAAAACAGTACATTTTGAAAACAACACGGGAGCATATACAATTTAATATCATGAATTTTTACACAAATTTTTCCCAACAAAAATTATTATTAATGAAAAGACGAAAGATAAATATATATATATCGAGCAAGAGAAAGAGGGAGAGAGAATATCGAACCAGAGAGAGAGAGAGAGAGAGAGAGAGAGAGAGAGAGAGAGAGAGAGAGAGAGAGAGAATTAATAACTAATATACATGTTGGGACTAACTTTATTATTGTTCATTTATTTTGAGGTCCTTCATAAAAATCTTACAAATATATGGGTCCAATGGTAAATTCCCAGACTAAGATTTAGGTTGTTTTTATTAGTGATTTGTATAATTACCGATTCCAGTAAATTTCTTGAAACATAATCATTAGATCTAGCAATTACCGAGTATATCACCCCAATTAATACAATGAGCTTTTTCACTCAGATGGATAAACAGTGCATTTGAAGTCTGGGCTGTTCTAACTGAATACATATGCTGCTTAATCCGACATATAAATTACTTGACTGACCAACGTAAAACGATGGGCAATCCTTACAAGGAATTTTGTAAATGATGATGTTATTTGTTACGGGACTATTCTTAATTAGCATATCTTTAATGGTATTATTATAAGAGAACACTACATTAACATTAAACGATTTAAATATTGATTTTATGGTTACAAATCCACGAAAATAAGGTAAGCTAAGTATATTTTTATTTGGGATTTCTTTTTCATTATTAGCACATTATAAAACTTTTATGAGCTTTTTGATAACATAAATCAATTAAATGAGGTGGGTAGCAGAGATCGTTTCCTATCTTTTTTTATGTATTCTATTTCTTGTTCCAGGTATTGTGGACTCGTGATACGCAAAGCGCGTAGGAAACCATAGAAGAAAAAATTGAAATTTAATATTAAGATGGTGGCCAGAATAAAAATGTACATATGTTAAATTATTTGTGGGTTTTCTATGAATACTGAATTTGCATTGGAAAGATTCTCTATGTATTAATACATCTAGGAAAGGGATGACATTGTTATTTTCAATTTCAACAGTGAATTTTATGGATGTGGCACTAAATTATCCAATTTAGACAGTAAATCATTTACATCGATACCACCAGGTAAGACTACTAAGATATCATCGACATATCGGTACCATTTTAAGGGGATAAGAGTGATATTCGGGAGGTGTTGTCTCCCAAAAAATTCCATATATGTCGATGATATCTTAGTAGTCTTACCTGGTGGTATCGATGTAAATGATTTACTGTCTAAATTGATAATTTAGTGCCATCCATAAAATTCACTGTTGAAATTGAAAATAACAATGTCATATCCCTTTCCTAGATGTGTTAATACATAGAGAATCTTTCCAATGCAAATTCAGTATTTATCGAAAACCCACAAATAATTTTAAACATATGTACAATTTTTATTCTGGCCACCATCTTAATATTAAAATTTCAATTTTTTCTTCTATGTTTCCTACGCACTTTGCGTATCACGAGTCCACAATACCTGGACCAAGAAATAGAATACATAAAAAAGTAGGAAGGAAACGATCTCTGCTACCCACTCATTAATTGATTTATGTTATCAAAAAGCTCATAAAAACTTTTTTTAATGTTGCTATTAATGAAAAAGAAATCCCTAAAAAATGTAACAGGCCTGGTTACCTTATTTTTCGTGGATTGAAACCATAAAATCAATATTTAAATCGTTTAATGTTAATTGTAGTGTTCTCTTTTAACAATACCATTAAACTATCTAATTAAGAATAGTCCCGTAACAAATAACAATACATCATTTACAAATTCCTTGTAAGGATTGCCCCCATCGTTTTTACGTTGGAGTCAGTCCTAGTTAAAAATTTATATGTTCGGATTAAGCGAAGCATATGTATTCAGTTAGAACAGCCCAGACTTCAAATGCACTGTTTATCCCATCTTTGAGTGAAAAAGCCTCATTGTAATAATTACGGGGTGATACCCGGTAATTTGCTAGATCTAATGATTACGTTTCAAGAAATTTACTGGAATCGCAATTATATCAATCACTAATGAAAACAACCTAAATCTTAGTCTGGGAATGTACCATTTGGACCCATATATTTGTAAGATTTTTATGAAGGACCTCAAAATAAATGAACAACTAATAAATTATCCACATGTATATAGTTATTAATCTCTCTCTCTCTCTCTCTCTCTCTCTCTCTCTCTCTCTCTCTCTCTCTGGTTCGATATTATCTCTCCCTCTTTCTCTTGCTCGATATATATATATATATATATATATATAATATATATATATATATATATATATAATATATATATATATATATATATATATATATATATATTTATATTTCTTTCGTTTTCTTTTCACTAATAATAATTTTTTAGTTGGGAAAATTTGGTGGTAAAAATTCATGATAATTAAATTGTATTTGCTCCCATGTTTGTTTCAAATGTATGTTTTTTCTGAAAGAATCTTGTTTACTGCGGGTGTCCTTCAAGGTGGTGGCTAGCCTATGACTCCTCCTCCTCTCTGTAGAGTGAAAAATCGCCCTTATGGCTTATCTGGTATGTCATTGGTATATTAAGCCTTCTTTTGACTATGGTGTTCTTTGTAAAATCAGTATGCCCAGTAAAGGGTCCGAATAGGACCGAAAGTACTCGGCTAACTCGCTTTTTCATTTTTTTCCTTCGTGGCTAAAAAACCTTTTATTATATATATATATATATATATATATATATATATATATATATGATATATATGTGTGTGTGTGTGTGTGTGTGTGTGTGTGTGTGTGTGTATATATAAGTCCTAGGGTTATAATTAATGATATATTGCCAACATGTTCGTTGTGACCTTTTTGGAATGTGGAGAACACGGAGGGCCGAAGCAACGACCCGAGAAAGCTGATAAATTATTTCTGTTTGTGGCATGATATGAAAACTGCATAGAAAGACGGGTCAACGTTTCGTCCTGGCAGTTATGTCAGTTCATGGGTCTTTTGTGTGCCATTCGATGTGGCATAGTGCGCCTCTTCTATTCTTAATGTACCACTAACCAAGTCTATGGGAGACTTAGATAGACGAACTGTGGGAGAAAGGCAAGATGCTGGGGGAGCTCTGCGAAAGTTTATTTATACAGTGAGTGAAAATATTCCGGCTGCATGGGGTGAGTTAAATTACTTTAGCCAAAGGGGTGGCTCTTGTCTGTTTGATATTGTAAGAATATCTGATCTTCAACTTTGTCTTAAAACTTTAAATGTGTACTTACGAGTGTGTTTCTCGTGTCTTTGAAACGATGATTCTGGCAAGGGGGTGGGGGGACCGAGGACCCCCCGAGAGTCCTAGGGGACCCGAGGGTCCCGATGGGAGAATAGAACAATTGTTGTGACAATTACTGTTTTAGGACATTTATAATGTTGTGGGTTTAACTGAGTTAAGTTAGTCAGTAAGACTTGGATCATTATCTTCCGTTGTTTAAATAAAATGTGTTTTTGTAATGCAACTCTCTCGTTTGATTACCTGCTAGAATGGAGAGAAAGAGGTGGAGGAGGGAGAGAGAGAGAGAGAGAGCGGTCGCTTTTGGAGAGAGAGAGAACAGAGAGATTGTGTTGGTTGTTTTGCCAACGCTCGAGTTACAAACGTTTACCAAAAATAAATAACGAGATTCATATCCGTTAACATGTATATATATATATATATATATATATATATATATAATATATATATATATATATATATATATATATATATATATAATAATTTCCTCACAGCATGATTCCAGTCCATTTTGCTTATTTTTTCCACTTCTTCCAGTCAAATCTAGTGCCTTACTGTCATCCAGCCAGTGAGTGGTCTGTGTTCCATAAATATGTGAAAAATAACAGCTTCTTTTTCAGTATGGTTCCAGCCATTTTGCCTCTTTGGTTCCAGTACTTCCAGTCAATGTCCTCCTGTCGTCCTGTCATAAAGGGTCTCTATTCTGACTACGAAGACCTGGAAACTGGAATGTCTGTTTTCCATAGATATGTTCGAAAATGCTGAAAATACTTGCTTCTTTCTAGAATAGTTCCAGCCCATTTTTGCCTCTTCCTGTTCCAGTACTTTACGTGTAATGGCCTCCTGTCATCCATTCAGTATAGGATCTCTCCCTTACACAACCCTAACAGTGGCCATAGGGCTGATTTAATTATCAGGTGGGCCGGGACGGGACGAAATAAATGTAGCTTTTAAAGTTAAATAAACAGTAGATATAAAAATTACAAATAAAAAAAACCCAAAATAAATGTATACTATATTTTTCTTTTTTTAATTTATGAAAAATATAAAATTTGAATTCATGGTAATGATATGTAATTAGAATTCCAGTTCCAAGAACTATAAGTTTTATTCTAAATCTGAATAGTGGGTCATGGGTATTTGGAGATGGTCTAAAGTAGGCCATGATCTCAAAAGGTTGAACACCCAATGGAACTTAACCCAACCTTTGATGCTAAACCAAACTTAGTTTTTGAATCATTGACATATTATCAAGTACGTCCCCTTTGTCTCCTTAGATCGGTAGCTTCATCGGCGACATACGTTGTTGTCCTACTGCAGGTTTGGAAAACCACATTCACCGGACGACGTGCTTCCAGATGTCGCCTCTGGAAACTGGACAGAGTTCTCGTGAGGGTTTCCTGGAAGGCGTATTTCGCCATATCACTGGAAAAATATACTTCTGGTCTTTCGACTTTAGTGTGAGAGTACCTGAATCCAAGGAATTTTTTAGTGAGTTTCCTATTGTTGCAATATTTTTTTATTTATTCACCGAAAAATATTATTTCAGGCAAAACCAGATATCAAGAATTTTTGTGTGATATTTCCTAGTGTTGCGTTTTCATATTAAAAAAAACTAAGGGAATTCCTACTACGTCGCTGCGTGTATGAATATGTTCATAGCATAAACAGGAGGGGACGAAAAGGTGGTTAGCATGTCTCAAGTTTACTTCCAGCCAACGTTCCAAAGCATGTCTACACCATCAGGCTAAAATTACAAAGTATTTCAGTTTCTAAAACAAACGCGTGCGACTCTGTGGAAACGTCAGTTGTTAAAAGATATTCATATGAAAAAACAGAAACGAAGATAAAACCAATCCAGGCCTCAGAACACGAAAACTGAGTGACGAGAAGGACAACCAAAAGAATAAAACGAAAACATTTTTAAACTAAAAACAGAGGGGCAAGAAGACAGACTGTTCAATGATGGAACCAGCTGTTTGATGTTTCATATCCAAAGATTTCACTACGAACGTACCTAAGTATAATGTTCTCGCTTAGAATTGTACAAACCGTTTAGACAAAATAAAAACAAACCAATAACAGAAAAAAATGGCAACGTAATTCATAAACATCGTAAGATTATTTGCTCATTCGGAGAGCCCTATACCAGCCAGGTATAATGATTTACATGCAGTGAATTCAAACTTGATGTTTTGACCCCTTTAGGATTCAACAAAATCATCCATAATCGGAATAAACCCATACACCTCAGCAATAATTACGGAGCAATTGAGTGCAGGACCAAAATATAATTATGATTCTGAATACCCGTTACAACCATTTTGAAGGAAAAACTGTTTCACTAAAAAAAAAAAGAGAAAAAAGAAATAAAAAAAATAAAACAATTTCAAGTCTAAGTTCTGGGTCTCTCAGCGAAAATATGATTTGTTAACAACACTGCAATATTGCCAACAAAACTATGAATCTTTTCAGTCTCTCCAGAACCACTTCTTCGTTACGTGAAGAATGAAAGCGCATATTAAGAAATCAAACATATTAACATTTGGACCCCCTGATTAATAGAACTACCAGTCACTGAATGTGGCGTAGATATAAAGCGCTTTTGTTAATGCAAAAACCATTATTCATTGATAGAGAAAGAAGAATTTGTACGATTTGGGTGAGAGATAGAATGAAAAGATTTAGGCCAAAGGACAGCACTAGGACCTGAGAGTCATCCAACTCTGAAAGGGGAAACTGAGAATAAAGGTTTGAAAGGTGTAAACAGGAGGAAAACCTCAATAGTCAGGAGAGGGGTGAGGGTAGTACGATGGCAGATAAAGAATATGAACGTAGCCATACTACAAAAGAACCTTGAGGTATAATGCTACAGTGCACCGTGATATGGTGCACTGACGGCCTCTATCCAGTACGGGGGCGCCAGGAGAGAGCGAATGACGTAGCCTCAACAGACAAATCATAAATGAGAGATAATATTTTGATTTAAAAATATTTTTTGGCAAAAACTGATTCTAGTGGTCCTAAGTAGGAAGACTACATTTTCATATATTAATAAAATAATTCACATAATATCAAGAACTGAAATTTTGATGGGAGTCGTTTAACTCGGCATCAACAAGACTGGCTTAATCACGATGAAGTATTGGACGAAATTACCGGTAATTATAACTAATGTTCCGTAATTAGATAAATTAACGCGAACTTGCCTGAACCCTTTCACTTTTTTTGTGCGAAAGTTTAAAAAAAGTAATTTCAGCCATCATGAGAGCCTCAAGTGAAAAATATATTTTCCACTGGTGGATATTAAAATCAAAACCATCCTCTCTCTCTCTCTCTCTCTCTCTCTCTCTCTCGTCCTCAGCCCTTTTCAATTACATTACATCCTGACGTCCATAACTATATATTTCTATTGGTCAATATTAATAAACAAAAGCCCTCTCTCTCTCTCTCTCTCTCTCTCTCGATCTCTCTCTCTCTCTCTCATCTCTCTCTACTCTCTCTGTGTGTGTGTCTGTCTCTCCGCGCTCTCTCTCTCTATGGTCGTGACTAAATTGCATATTATCTATTTGATCAAAGAGAGAGAGAGAGAGGAAGAAAAAAAGACAGGCTAGAATATTCCGCTTTGCAAGTCCCTATTCACCGAATCGTCATAAAACCATAAAAAAAAATGTGTATATCTTTTTACAGATATATTTCGAATTTTTGCAGCAAACTCTCATTTAAACGGTACACCTTGGTGCACCGTAGTGCACCGTTAGTTTCTGTCTTATTTTTTTTAAATAAACAGATAAAGAGAGAACGGTAACAATAAACAATGGAAATGGTGATTGGTTTGTCATAGCTTTGCGGATGGCCCAAGCGAATGGCTGCGTTTATACCTTTAATCAATTCCTCTGGAATCGAAACCCTTTATTATTCTTTTCCCTCTGACCCTCTTTCTGTGAGTGAGGGATTAAATAAAAAGAGAGATATAAAACTATCGCTACAGATATCCTACTGATCAGATGCGTGATGTGTCTCTAGTAGGTGGGCAGGGGTGGGTAGTATCGTCAGCACATCTCCCTCGCTGCACTGCATAGATATCGCTCAAGGGCGTTTCTGGGACCCCTTCTGTCCATAGATTCTCCTACCTTTTATAGCCTTTTACTGTACCTCCATTCATCCTTCTTCCTTTCTTTAAATCTTGCTTTTCATCCTATATGAATCTTACTTCTTAGTATAAATGTCGGGTTTTCTATCAGTTCCAGCTTCAGATTCTTTGTTTACAATAAATATTTTTTTATCTTATTGTCCAACCATCACTAAGATCCTATATTGTATTTTGCTTATTTTTTCAATAACTTTTTTTTTTATCTTGCTGTGCAACAACTCCAACTCCCTCTCTTCAATGTCTTAAGAGCTGAATGGTCAAAAGTGCCTAGACATTGCTTGGCTTGGCAATTCAATTTCGCAAATCAAATCAGCTGACAGAATAAATTGACGTTTTCATTATAATATGGTCTAATTTTGATAGAAAAAAGGGTATCTTTCTAGGGGTCTTTGAACACACACAAAATAATATTATTCAAATCATGGAATTGGAATTAGAATTGGAAATTTAGGCCAAAAGTCCAGCAAGTGTTGGGACCACCATTGAGGTCAGTCAGCTCTGAAGAGGAATTGAGGTTAAAAAGGTTTGAAAGGTGTAACAGGAGGAAGACCTCTAAGCAGTTGCACTATGAATCAACTGTTAGGAGAGGGTTGAGGAAACTAAGATGGAAGAAAGAGAATTTGAAACGAGGTGCAGCAAAAAGGAATGAAAGGGGTTGCAGCTAGGGACAGAACAACCTCTGAGAAATGCCTACATAGTTAGAATTAAAACTGTTAAACATTCAAACATTCCTAACTCAATACTTCCAACCTCGAAATTATTTCAGGGCAAAGCTGTTTACGAGAAAAGGCAAATTCTACCTCTGTCCTTTCAAGGCTCCCTACGAAGACAATAATAAATTATTATAACTCGCCCTACGACAATTAGCGAGGAACCCCTATTCAGAGGCAAGGCTGCGAAGGGGAGATCATTGAATTCCAAACGACAGGAGGGAGAATATCAAAACAGTCTCGGGGAATTCGTCAAAGGAGAATATTCAGTTCCGAACATTTAAGTAAAAAATCGACGGACATCAATAGTATGTAGCGTTCCTCACCAAAACGGGGAAGATTCGTTTGAGTGTCAATGTTGCGTCAGGATAGAGTCTATAGAGTTTATTGAGTAGCAAAATACTTTCAGATATGAAAGGACGAAGCAGAAATTTAGATATTCAAATACTCTAAGACATAGAGTTATTATTTTTGAGTAGCAATTTGGTTTTATGTATGAAAGGGCAACACAAAAATCTAAATATTCAAATACTTTGAGAGAAATCAAGGCCATACTATAATGAATTTATTGAGTGGCAAAATACTTTCAGGTATGAAAGGACGATGCAAAAATCTAAATATTCAAATACTTTGAGGAATTAAGGGAATATTCGTGCATTTGTTAATCACCAATTTAGTTTCGGGTATGTAAGGGCAACACAGATATCTAAATATTCAAATACTTTGATAAATTGAGGTAATATTCGTGAATTTATTAAGTAGCAAATTGCCTTCAGGTAAGCAACGATAACACAAAAATCCAAATATCTAAATAATTTCCAAAACCTTCCAAACTTGCTGCCAATGCCTTTCAAGGCCTTATTTATATTTCTTCGAGAATGTTAACTACCCCTTGCTTCTTGTTTTTATTGCAATTTTAACACTAGCGAACCTACAAAAGTTTATGAATTTGGTTCTATGCAAGTCAATGAATAGTAAAATGAGGGGGAAATTTATCTATCTATCTATATATATATATATATATATATATATATATATATATATATATATATATATATATATATATATATATGTATGTGTGTATATATATATATATACATATAATGTGTGTGTATATAATATATATATATACTATAATATAATATGATATCATATATATATATATATATATATATATATATATATATATATATATATATATATATATATATATAAATAAATATACATATATATAATTTACAAGGAAAATTCTTTGCAAATTCAATTCATCGTTCAGTGAAAACAATAAAGGAACTTTTAACATTGGAAATTATCAAAAGACACATCTAGAGACGACAAGAACTCCTGAATTAAAACCAACTATATTACAGCCTTCGGAAACTATATGCAATATCTCTGCCACGGACGTTTCGAAAGAGAGCCTTAAAGGGTCCTTTCCCTGAGCGTTTAAACTCACTAATCCATTAAAGAAAAATAAAAAGGAAGGAGGGAAGATGAATAATCCATCGGAATAAGCAATTTTCAGTTTACATTTCGCTCCTTATTGGAGATCAGTCAAGATCAGAGTCGATTCATTCGCGCATTCAGTGGAGGGCCATTATGGTAGATCTTAACACCTGATTATCGTTTCAGTATGAGAGAGAGAGAGAGAGAGAGAGAGAGAGAGAGAGAGAGAGAGAGAGAGAGATATTATTCTATGCGACCAAAGGTGTACTATGAGAGAGAGAGAGAGAGAGAGAGAGAGAGAGAGACCTTACCTTACCTTACCTTACATGTTGTTCTGGTTGCCCCAGGTCCCTCAGTGTGAGGCACCTCTAATGTCGACCAGAGAGTTGCTAGTACATCTTCCGGTATATTTTGCATCTTCCAATCTTGGATGGTCTGGGATGCAGTTTAGATATTTGTCGAGCTTATTCTTAAACACATCTACGCTCACTCCTGATATATTTTCTCAGAATGAGCTGGCAACGCATTGAATAGACGCTGCATTATCGATGCTGGTGCATAGTGGATTAATGTCCTGTGTGCTTTCCTTATTTTTCCTGGTATAGTTTTGGGCACTATTAATCTACCTCTGCTTGCTCTTTCTGATATTTTTAGTTCCATGATGTTTTCTGCTATTCCTTCTATCTGTTTCCATGCCTGAATTATCATGTAGCGTTCTCTTCTCCTTTCTAGACTATATAATTTTAAGGATTGTAGTCTTTCCCAGTAGTCAAGGTCCTTAACTTCTTCTATTCTAGCTGTAAAGGACCTTTGTACACTCTCTATTTGTGCAATATCCTTTTGATAATGTGGGTACCATATCATATTGCAATATTCAAGTGGACTACGAACATATGTTTTATAAAGCATAATCATGTGTTCATCTTTTCTGGTTTAGAAGTGCCGTAACAACAATACCATTTTTGCTTTACATTTTGCCAACAGAATTGCTATTTGAGAGAGAGAGAGAGAGAGAGAGAGAGAGAGAGAGAGAGAGAGAGAGAGAGAGAGAGAGAGGTTGTACTACTTGAGAGAAAGTGCAGGATGAGAGAGTGTATACTATTCTCTGAGCAAAGCTGTGGGTACAACGAGAGAGAGAGAGAGAGAGAGAGAGAGAGAGAGAGAGAGAGAGAGAGAGAGAGAGAGAGATTGTTCTACTTGAGAGAAAGTGCAGGATAAAAAGAGAGGTGTATACTATTCTCTTGAGCAAAGGTGTTGGGTAGAGAGAGAGAGGGAGAGAGAGAGAGAGAGAGAGAGAGAGAGAGAGAGAGAGATTATTCTACTTGATCAAAGGTGTAGGAGAGAGAGAGAGAGAGAGAGAGAGAGAGAGAGAGAGAGAGAGATTATTCTGCTTGATCAAAGGTGTTAGGAGAGAGAGAGAGAGAGAGAGAGAGAGAGAAAGAGAGAGAGAGAAAGAGAGAGAGAGAGATTGTTCTACTTAAGAGAAAGTGCAGGATAAAAAAGAGTGTATACTATTCTCTTGAGCAAACAGGTGTTGGGTAGAGAGAGAGAGAGAGAGAGAGACCTCACCTTACAGACCTTACAGTTCGTTCGGGTTGCCCAGGTCCTCAGTGTGAGGCACCTCTAATGTCTACCAGAGTTGCTAGTACATCTTCCGGTTATATATTTTGCATCTTCCAATCTTGGATGGTCTGGATGCAGTTTAGATATTTGTCGAGCTTATTCTTAAACACATCTACGCTCATTCCAGATGTATTCCTCAGATGAGCTGGCAACGCATTGAATAGACGCTGCATTATCGATGCTGGTGCGTAGTGGATTAATGTCCCTGTGTGCTTTCCTTATTTTTCCTGGTATTGTTTTTGGCACTATTAATCTACCTCTGCTTGCTCTTTCTGATATTTTTAGTTCCATGATTGTTTTCTGTTATTCCTTCTATCGTGTCCATGCCTGAATTATCATGTAGCGTTCTCTTCTCCTTTCTAGACTATATAATTTAAGGATTGTAGTCTTTTCCCAGTAGTCAAGGTCTTAACTTCTTCTATTCTAGCTGTAAAGAACCTTTGTACACTCTCTATTTGTGCAATATCCTTTTGATAGTGTGGGTACATATCATATTGCAATATTCAAGTGGACTACGAGCATATGTTTCATAAAGCATAATCATGTGTTCAGCTTTTCTAGTTTTGAGTGCCGTAACCAAAACATTCCCATTTTTGCTTTACATTTTGCCAAAAGAATTACTATTTGATCATTGCATAACATGTTCCTATTCATCATCACACCAAGGTCTTTAAACTGCTTCCTTATTTGTGATTGTCTCATTATTAGGTCCCTATATGCATATAGCTTTCTTCTCTGTCTCCATAATTTATTGATTCAAATTTATCAGAGTTAAATACCATCCGATTTACCTCTGCCCAATCATATACTTTGTTAAGGTCTCTTTGTAGAGCGTTCCTATCTTCATCACAAGTAATTTCTCTACTTATTCTTGTGTCATCAGCGAACTACTCACTACCGAATCCTTAACATTACTGTCTATGTCTTCAATCATAATAACAAACAGTATTGCAGCTAACACCGTACCTTGTGGTACACCGGATATTACCTTGGTTTCATCTGATTTCTCATCGTTTGCAATAACTATCTGTTTTTTGTTGTGTAAAAATTCTTTTAACCATCTTCCTACTTTATCCACGATATTATGTTTTCTAATTTTCTTTGCTAATATATTATGATCTACTTTGTCAAAAGGTTTTGCAAAGTCTAGATAAACCACATCTGTTTCATTTCGCTTTTCATATTTTTGAATATGTTCTCACGGTGTACTAACAGTTGGGTTTGTGTACTTTTTGGCCGGGTACGAAACCGTGTTGTCCTATATTAAACAAATTATTTTTTATTAAATTAAAAAGTTTCATAATATTTTTCTTCTTCATTACCCTTTCATACACTTTCATAATATGTGATGTTAGACTCACAGGCCTATAATTACTTGCCTCTAGTCTTGATCCACTTTTGAAAGTAGGGGTGATATATGCTAATTTGTGCTCATCATAAATCTTGCCTGTATCTACACTTTGTATTAATAATATTGCAAGTGGCTTTGCGATAGAATGAACTACTTTCTTTAACAAAATAGCAGGAACTCCATCAGGCCCTGCAGCAGCTCCATTTTTAATTTCAATAATTGCCTGCACAATATCAGCTTCATTAATTTTCTATGTTCAGATAAAATATTCTCTATTTCGCCCTACTTCTATATCAGTATCTTCATTATCTATTCTAGGGTGAATTCTCTCTTATATCGTTCTGCCAGTATGTTGCAAATTTCCTTTTTTCATTCGTTAATCTCCCTTCAATTCTTAGAGGGCCTATTTCTATTATTCTTTATTCATCTGTTTTTGCATACAAGTACAATAGTTTGGGGTTTTTGCTTGATATTTATTAGGGTTTTTTCTTCCAAGTCCCCGCCCGTTTTTCATTTTCTTTTGATTGCATAATCTTTTCTTCTGCATTTTCTATCTTACTTTTAGTTCTATAACTTTCCATGCATTTTTTTTTCTTTTGCAAGACCTTTTTTCCACTTTATGATTTTCTGGAACAAGATCTTTCTGTCTCTTGGTATGCATGACTGATGTTTACTTTCTTCTTCGGTATACATATTATCCACTATTTTCTCTAATATTTTATATAAATATCTCCGTATTGACCCTTATGTCATCACTTACGAAAATGTTATCCAATCTTTGTTTAATTCTTCATTTATTTCTGACCATTTTATATTTTTACTGTGGAAGTTGTATTTTCCCACTTTTTCATTTCTTGCTTATCTCTGTTTTCACTTGCTTTGGAATGAACTGTTAATTCTATGACATTATGGTCTGAAATACTCGCATTATAAACTATTATTTCTTCAACATAATTCATCTCGTTCACAAATACTAGGTCTAAAGTCATTTTCTTTCTTGTTGGCAGGTGATTTATTTGTTGAATGTTGTATTCTAGTAGCATATCTAATAGCTTTTCGAATTGCCTCTTTTCTTCTGCACTACTATTACTCTCTTTTTTATATGTATAAGTACAACCATAATCTCCTATTCGTTCTTTCCATTCTACGAAAGTAAAGTTGAAGTCTCCAGATAGGAGAATAGTCCAGTCCTTGTGATTTCTACATATATCATCCAATTTTTCTATTATTAAGTCAAACTCTTTAGTATTAGGAGGTCTATATATTACTATGTTCATTAATTTTTCAGATTCAAATTCTACCGCTATTAGTTCATATTCTGAGTTACTATATTTCATCATATTTTCCTTGTTTTTGTCTTTCCCATATATTGTAGTTCCCCTTGATTCTATTTTTTCTATCTGATCTATAAGTTTGGAACCCTGTTTTATTTGATCATCATTCCCAGTCTCTTGGGAATACCAGGTTTCATTTATATTCATTATATTTATTTTCTTTTCAATTTGGGTTAGTTCTTCTAAGTACTCTATTTTCTTTTTGAGTTACTCGTAACTAAACCCTGCGCATTCATCACTATGATGGTTTGCGTGTTTTCTCCTTCGTAATATTGGTAGTAATAAGGATTTTTCCCATGTCTCTTTCCTGTTCTGGTATGTTGTTCTTTTTTTTCATTTCCAGAAATTCTGACATTAAAAATCCAACTTTTCCATAATATTTGATCTTCCTTCATCATAATTATTCATTTTGTGTGCTGAATCTGCAATTTTCCTCCGTTTCTGCAATATCCTCTTGCATAATAAAATACAGTTATTATCTCTTGAGTAGAATTTTGGAGCTGATGCTTTGAAATTTTTTTGCTGACACCTCTGCATATCTTGTTGGTGGCTTGTTTTTTCTTTTACCTGATATTCTTTATTTCTCTCTTTATTTGTATCTTTCTTATTTTGGATTTTATTACTTGATTGGTTATTTACTTGATTATGATTCATGGCTACAGGGTGCATATATTTACATTTTTTGTCGAACTTACATCCTTTTCCTTCTTTTAGGTTTTTGCATATTTTTGGAAGCAGATCTCTGCAATCATCCCCATAGCCATCTAGGTATGTACATTTACCATATATTTCATAGTTGTGACATACCTTTCTCCAAATCTGCAATTCCCTCTTTTCAAAAGGTTGCAGATTTTGTCTTTTTTGTCTATTTTTTCCTCTTTCCCGTCATTGTGTAGATCTGGGTAGAGCCTCTTCGGGATTTGCTTTTGTGTTGTCATATCGTAATTTATTTCTTCGTAGGTATGCTGCTTTATTGCCTCATATGTAGTATCAATGAGTATCTCTGCATCCATACTTTTATCTTGTTCTTTGTTTTCCTTATTTTTTTCTGTCATTTCAGTTTTGTTTACAACTCTTCCGTTTTCCTCTTCTTCTTCTTCTTCTTCTTCTTCTTCCTCTTCCTCTTCTTCTTCATCCTCAACTATTTGTACATTCAATCTTGATTTAATAACATTGTCTATCCATGATAGACATGTTGAACAAAATATTCTTGTATCTTTTCTCATATCTTGCATTACCTCAGCACACGTGGATGGGTCGGAATGTTGCATGCAGCACATTTTCTGATTAGGTTTTGTGGAATATGTTGGTTTATGTATATTTTCTTTATGAGTCTCTTGACCACTTGGATTTTATTTGGAACTTCTTCAATTATTTTCAAGATGTTTTCATTTGATTTGTTCCAGTTTGAAGGGTTATATCCCTCTAATATATCTATGAATGCTTTTGTATCATTTTGGTTAGGACTGTTGATGATCTCATAGATGAGAAATGCCAGTTCCCTTCCTGCTACCTCATCGTATTGCGAATCTGCAAGCAAGCTAAATTTCTTCATTTCTCCCGCAGTTGGAACTTACTGCCATCTTGTTCTGATTACAGTATTTCACTTGATAAACTAACTTACAAGACGCTTTATCCTACTATTTTCACACTAATCTTATCACCAATAGTTTCACGAACACTTCTAGATATTTCTCAAATTCTAGACGTATGTTAAATTTGTGATATCTGTTGATTAATCTGACTTCACGCGGGAACGTATCACAGCAAGAGTGGCTACTACTACTACTACGAGAGAGAGAGAGAAGAGAGCGAGAGAGAGAGAGAGAGAGAGAGAGAGAGAGAGAGAGAGAGAGAGAGAGAGAGATTATTCTGCTTGATCAAAGGTGTAGGAGAGAGAGAGAGAGAGAGAGAGAGAGAGAGAGAGAGAGAGATTGTTCTACTTGAGAGAAAGTGCAGGATAAAAGAGAGTGTATACTATTCTCTTGAGCAAAGCTGTTGGGTAAAGAGAGAGAGAGAGAGAGAGAGAGAGAGAGAGAGAGAGAGAGAGAGAGAGAGAGATTGTTCTACTTGAGAGAAAGAGCAGGAAAAGAGAATGTATACTATTCTCTTGAGCAAAGCTGTTGGGTGAGAGAGAGAGAGAGAGAGAGAGAGAGAGAGAGAGAGAGAGAGAGAGAGAGAGAGAGAGAGAGAGAATAATCTAAAGCAAACTTCGGACGCGACTGACGATCAGAGCACATATATACCATTTCACTTTCAAATATGTGATAGTTAACTCAAATGTATTTAACAAAAAGACATCGTAATAAATCTTAATGCACTTCTATCATTGTGGTTCGAATATGCAGTTATAATGAATAAAAGTTTCACTGTACTACGATAGTCTGCATCACAATCGTTACCATATCATCACCATCATACGATCACCCTCGCAAAGGACAAGGCCAAGCTTAACGATGGAACTCAACGCCCACTAATTTAGTTTGAGTCCAACTATGTTATCTCTCAATGACATTATCACTCTCGGCGGTCTCCAGACGGTCTTCAGGGTCTACATACAATCCCTCGAACACGGGACGTAAGATTTGTCTGTTGTTTATCAAGGGAAATAGGTAAAAACTCACTGCATTTGCAAGTTTTGGCTATTGTCTATCGGAGAAAATAGGTAAAACCTCACCAGATACGCAAGTTTTGACTGTTGTCTATCAGAAAAAAATTAATAAAAACACACTAGATACGGAGGTTTTGGCTTGTCTATTAGAAGAAATAGGTAAAAACTCACTGGATATGCAAGTTTTGGCTGTTTTATCAAGGAAAATGGGTAAAAACTCACTGGATACACAAGCTTTGGGTATGGTCTATCAGACAAAACAGGTAAAAACTCACCAGATACGCAAGTTTTGACTGCTGCCTATCACAAAAAATGGGTAAAAACTCACTGGATAAGCACGTTCTGGCTGTCTATAAGAAAATATAGGTAAAATCTCACTAGATGCTCAAAGTTTTGACAGTGGTCTATCGGAAAAATGAGTAAAAACTCATTGGATACTCAAGTTTTGGTTGTTGTCTATCAGGAAAAAATGGGCAAAAACTCACTGGATACGGAAGTTTTGGCTGTTGTCTATCAGAACAAATAGGTAAAATCTCACTGAATACGCGAGTTTTTGGCTGTTGTCTATCAGAGATAATAAGTAAAAACTCACTGGGTATGCAGGATTTGGCTTTGTCTATCAGAAAAAAATGGGTAAAAACTCACCAGATACTCATGTTTTGGCTCTTGTCTATTAGAAAAAATGGGTAAAAACTGATTGGATACACAAGCTTTGGCTTGTCTATCAGAGAAAGTAGACAAAAGCTCACTGGATACGTAAGTTCTGTCTGATTTTCTATCAGTTGTATCCAAACGAAGCTTATGAGATCCGCCTTTGGAGGCTGAACAATGTGCGACGTATAGAGCGAGAAATTCCCTTAAGGTAATATAAATGATATGAAGCTGGTGTTAAGACTATCTATAACCTTGTGTTCCTTGGGTATGTTGCGTAAAAAAACATCTAAAAGTGGATTATTTCGGGTTAGGATACGGAGGAGAGAGAGAGAGAGAGGAGAGAGAGAGAGAGAGAGAGAGAGAGAGAGAGAGAGAGAGGAGAGGAAATTTACACTATTTATGCAAATGAATACATTTACAAAGGAAGCTGTCCTCGTGTCAGCAATCCTCACCCTACCTGTTGGTAACTCTCTCTCTCTCTCTCTCTCTCTCTCTCTCTCACTGTAACCCTAATCAGAGGGGAAACGCCTCAAGCCTGGCTCTAATTGGATTTTTTTTGCCCTCGGGGAAGTATTGTCTGTGTTGTACCATTCGGTTCCAATAATTAATTGTAATTATGAATACTATATATATATATATATAAGATATATATATATATATATAGATATATATATATATATATATATATATATATATAACAATATATATATATATATATATATATATATATATATATATATATATTGGCCAAAAACTGAAATACAGGTCAGTACAAAGTGTTCCTTGGTAAGGACTCATCCATACGTCAGTTTAGAGGGACACCATTATCTCCAGGGAATTAAAATTAGTCGGATTGAAAGATAACTGGTTAATTTCGACTTTAAATGAATTTTTAATTAATTAAACAAAAAGTAAACACAAAAAAAAAAACCACTCCGATATTTATCTATCACATTAAATGCTACTGGGGCAGCTATCAGAAATCTAACTTGTCAGAATGGAATGGTCCATCTACCTGGATCATAATGTGACGTGATGCCATCTATTACCGCTTTCAAGAAACAATTCCAGCTGGTTACAATCTGTTTTGTTTCTATGGCTATTTCAATGCCTGAACGTGCTTTCCATAACCATGAACCTTGAACAACCAAAGTGGGTGTTGTATGAAAGGTGAAAGAGAAGAAGTGAACATTATACCTTCATTGTCTGTTTTCATAAACATTTTATGTTATTATTATTATTATTATTATTATTATTATTATTATTATTATTATTATTATTATTATTATTATTATTATTATTATTATTATTATTATTATTATTTATTTATTTATATTTTTTTGGCTAACACAGTCCTCCAATTCGACTAGGTGGTATTCATAGTGTGGGGGGGTTCCGGGTTGCATTCTGCCTTCCTTGGGAGTCCTCACTTTTCTTACTATGAGCACTGTTTCTAGGAGCACAATCTTCTGCATGAGTCTTGGAGCTACTTCACCTCTAGTTTTCCAGAATCATTTTCATGGATTTTGGGATTGTGCCAATTATTATTATTATTATTATTATTATTATTATTATTATTATTATTATTATTATTATTATTATTATTATTATTATTATTATTATTATTATTATTATTACAGGTTTTATTGCAAATACTGGTTACTTCAGCTGCGTTAATTTTGTATATAGAAGTTTATTATACTTATTACTGACTGTTCTACTTCTGTACTCTAATTGGCATTAAAACGTGGAATTCTTGTCAAAAAAACAGAAGAATAGATAAACTTCTATACAAAAATAAACCAACGGCTGAAATAGCCATTATTTTCAATGAAAAACCTGTATTAATGAAAGGTCTTCTTCCTGCATTATTATTATTATTAGTTATATTATTATTATTATATATATTATTAAGTAGTTATTATTATTATTATTATTATTATTATTATTCAGAAGATGAAACTATTCATATGGAACAAGCCGACCAAGGGATTCACTGACATGAAATTCAAGCTTCCAAAGATTATTATTATTACATTATTATATTCATTATTATTATTATTATTATTATTATTATTATTATTCAGAAGATGAAGAAGCCTATTCATATGGAACAAACCCACAAAAGGGACCACTTGACTTGAATTCAAGCTTCCAAAGAATATTATAGTGTTCATATAACGATGGAACAGGAGATAATATGAAAATACACAGAAGAGACAGGTATTAGGGTAAAAAATTAATAAATTATAAGCAACATCGATAAAAATGTAGTAAATTACAAGCCATGTCTCAAACTATGAACGCAATACCGAACCTTCATCAGGTGACAAATGAACTCATGTTTCCCTAGAAGACATTTATTATTTCCTTAAATGTTTATAAAAATCTCCACCTTAACTTTCGGTTAGTCGACCGAGAATTGTTTTAAGGATTTATCTTAAAAGGGCTTCAAAAAAGGCACTCGAGACTTAGACGCTTGAGGTGATTGTACCGAGTCTATTTCAAAAGCACCTAGGACTTTTATGCTTGCGGTGATTGTACCGAGTCTATTTTAAGAGCACTTGGGACTTTTATGCTTGCGGTGATTGTACCGAGTCTATTTTAAGAGCACTTAGGACTTTTATGCTTGCAGTGATTTGAAATAGACTCGGTAGTCTATTTCAAAAGCACTTAAGACTTTTATGCTTGTACTTTTATGATTGTACAAAGTCTATTTTTTTCCTACTTCCACATTTTTTTTAAGATGTACGAAATCTGACAGACTTGACCACTTCAGCTAATAGAAATTCAGCCGCGAATTCAAGGACCTCAAGCAAAAGGAATTTATTTTTAATAAAAGTGAACGACAAAGACATTAACAAAAGTGATATATGTATATTATCGTTCGCAAAATCATTGGGCTTCGTCAAGCGGCCAGTTTATAACCAGCTTGCCAGCCCACACGAAAAGACATTAATTTGAAACAGATCGATTATTGAAATGAGACGTAGGCGTGTACAGAACTATTTAATAAACGAAAAGGAAAGAGCTCTTTGCATAATATATAGATGCGTATGGTATCGTCCATCTCTACAGTGTATTTTGATGGGCGTGTATACTTATATACATACAATATGACCAGCTACCTTCGTTTATATCTTATTTACGTATTATGAATCAATACATGAATTAATTAGATGCTTGTAGGTATACTTATACATACAATAACACCAGCTACTTTGTGCTTTAACATAGAGGTGGATGTGGGTATATCATGTTTACGAATTATGAATCAATACATGAATTAACTAGATGTGTGTAGGTATACTCGTCCTTATATATACAATAACACCAGCTACCTTGTACTTGAACATAGAGGTGGGTGTGGGTATATATAGTTTACGAATTATGAATCAATACATGAATTAACTAGATGCATAGAAATTTATACGTAGAAAAATCTCATGTAAGAAGGATTAAATATTACTCATTATTCCAGAAGTTAAGAAGCTGAAGAGGGCATTGTGACTATCACAGTTGATGTTACCCATTGTGTTAAACGTTCCTCATTAAAAAAGGGTAAATATCGCCGTGATATTTTGGCATCAGCTAACAGCTGAACGAAAGAAGGGAGGTGGTATTTCTCCCATACCCAAATGAGGGGAATTGAAGGGGAACTTCGCAGACAAAGAGAAATGCCATCATTAATAAGAGCCATTAAAGAGAATGGACACAAAAAGCAGTAATTAATCCTCTTATGGAGAGAGAGAGAGAGAGAGAGAGAGAGAGAGAGAGAGAGAGAGAGAGAGAGAATATGTAGAAAGTGGAGATAAAAAGTTGAATGAGAGAGAGAGAGAGGGAGAGAGAGAGAGAACGTTTCGCTGAAAGTGGCGATGATTATAATATGCTTTCTATACCATCGAGATAAAACATTATCTTTGTAAGAATTACTATTAAAAAATAAATATGAAATATTCTTAGAATTTTGACAATACACAAATTTATGGCATGATACGATAGATGGGATTTTGTTCTTGAAAAGAAAACCTGCTTAGTGAATTTCATTATCATCTGTTTATTTGGTTATTAATTTATTGTCTTTTCCAACTCTTTTTTCTGCATTCCATTTCCTTCTATCAAGTCAGTGGCCCCTTGGGTGGGCTTTTTCCAAATGAGTAGGGCTCATCTTCTAATAATAATAATAATAATAATAATAATAATAATAATAATAATAATAATAATAATATAATAATAATAATAATAATAATAATAACAATAATAATGGATGGGTAGAAAAGATTAGACGATGATGGAGCCAGATACAGAGAGAACAAAAATCCTCTCCTTGAAAGCCTACAACACAAAGAAATTAATGGAGAAAACAAGTGAAGTCAATGAAATAATGAGAATAATACACACCACCAGTATCACAGCAAACAAAAATAACTTGGCATATGCAGGAGCAAGATTAGTAGCAGAACGGATGGGAATACGAACACCACCACCACCAACACAACTAACCCAACAGAAACCAAATCAGCAACCTCCTTGGAAAAAGCGACTGAAAAAGCAAATCATGGTGATGAGACCTGACTTGATTAAACTGAAAGAGATGGCAGTAAAAAAGGCTAGAAGCAAGAAACAAGGGAGGAACTCAACGAGAATTACAAAGTACATGAGAGGGGACTAAACAACACAATAAAAGATGTAAAACAGAGGCTTAAGGCCAAAGCATATAAGATCCAACGATACACTTAACAGGAATAAGGATACCAACAGAACAAACTATCGGAACCAACCAGAAAGACTATACAGCCAACTAAGTTGGGAAGACAACCACCAACCGAAATCCCTGAAGCCGAACCTAGTAAGTGAATCTGGGGAAACATATGGAGCAATCCGGTATCACACAACAAACATGCAACATGGCTCCAGGAAGTCAAGGAAGGAAGAAAAAGGGAGAATAGAACAAAGATTCACAGAAAATTACGACACACAGTCAGCCGCCAACTAAAAGAAAATGCCAAAAAACTGGAAAGCCCCAGGTCCCGATGAAGTCCATGGATACTGGCTCAAAAACTTCAATACCCTACACCCACGAATAGCAGAACAACTCCAGCATTGTACCTCAAATCACCATGCACATAAATGGATGACCACAGGAAGAACATCCTTAGTACAAAAAGACAAGAGTATACCTACCAATAATGTGGAAGTTTGCTAACAGGTATCATCAGTGAAAGGCTATACAACTACCTAGAGGACAAACACCATCCATCCCCCACCAACAGAAAGGCTGCAGAAGGAAGTGTAGGGGCACAAAAGACCAGCTCCTGATAGACAAAATGGTAATGAAGAACAGTAGGAGAAGGAAAACCAACCTAAGCATGGCATGGATTTGACTATAAGTAAAGCCTTCGAAATGATACCACACACATGGCTAAATAGAATGCCTGAAAAATATATGGGCAGAGGAAAACACCATCAGTTTCCTCAAAATAAAATGCGCAACTGAATACAATACTTATAGCTCTGGAATAAAACTATCAGGAGAGGATCTTCCGGGCGACTCGCTGTCCCCCAGTACTTTCGTAGTAGCCATGATTCCCATGACAAAAGTACTGCAGAGGATGGATGGTAAGAGCATCGAGGATATAGATAACTTAATCCATACTGTAAGGATTGTATCTGGGGATGTCACGATGGAGTTTGGAATAGAAAAATGTGCCTAAATCAACATACAAAAGGGCAAAGTAACAAGGACTGAAAGGATAAAGCTACCAGATGGGAGCAACATCAAACACATAAATGAGATGGGATACAAATAACTGGGAATAATGGAAGGAAGGGATATAAAACATCAAGAGATGAAGGACACGATCAGGAAAGAATATATGCAGAGACTCAAGGTGATACTCAAGTCAAAACTCAACGCCGGAAATATGATAAAAGCCATAAACACATGCAGTGCCAGTAATCAGAATACAGCGCAGGAATAGTGGAGTGGACGAAGGCAGATCTCCGCAGCATAGACCAGAAAACTAGGAAACATAATACAATACACAAAGCACTACACCCCCAAGAGCAAATACGGACAGACTACATAACACGAAAGCAGGAGGGAGAGGCCTCCTAAGTATAGAGGACTGCGTCAACATCGAGAATAGAGCACTGGGCAATATCTAAAAACAGTGAGATGATGGCTAAAGAGTGCATGGGAAGAAGGACTGATAAAAGTAGACGAAGACCCACAATATACAGAGACAGGAGAATACAAACAGAACAGATGACTGGCACAACAAACCAATGCACGGACAATACATGAGACAGACTAAAGAACTATCCAGCGATGACACGTGGCAATGGCTACTGAGGGGAGAGCTCAAAAAGGAAACTGAAGGAATGAGGAACAGCGGCACAAGATCAGGCCCTAAGAACCAGATATGTTCAAAGAACGATAGACGGAAATAACATCTCTCCCATGTGGTAGGATGTGCAATACGAAAAATGAAACCATAAACCACATAGCAAGCGAATGTCTAGCACTTGCACAAAACCAGTATAAAAAGAGATATTATTCAGTGGCAAAAACCCTCCACTGGAGCCTGTGCAAGAAACACCAGCTACCTTGCAGTAATAATGGTACGAGCACCAACCTGAAGGAGCGATAGAAAACGATCAGGCAAAGATCCTCTTTGCCTGCGACTATGGTACCAGAACAGATAGGATGATACGTGCAAAATCAGAAGAAAATATCACTCATGATGTCACAATACCATGACACCCAGAGTTGAAGAGAAAGAGAGTTAAAAAATAGATAAATATCACGACTTGAAAATAAAAATAGGAAGGATATGGGATATGCCAGTGGATATTGTACCCATAATCATAGGAACACTATGCACGATCCCAAGATCCCTGAAAAGGAATCTGGAAAAACTAGAGCCTGAAGTAGCTCCAGGACTCATGCAGAAAGTGTGATCCTAGAAACGGCGGACATAGTAAGAAAAGTGATGGATTCCTAAGGGGAGGAGGATGCAACTCGGAACCCTACACTATAAATACCACCCAGTCGAATTGGAGGACTGTGATAGATGCAAAAAAAAAAAAAAAAAAAAAAAATAATAATAATAATAATAATAATAATTATAAATCAAAATTATAACATACGAAACATAAATCCTGAAACCTAAATTACTTTTAAAAAGAAAATCTGTCACGGCCATTTTCGCAGCAGAGTAAGTATATTTTCAAAAGCAATTTCGTGGCGACCGACGAAAAATGTTTTATTAACCCCGGACTTTCATTATTCGCGATGTGCATTATTATTATTATTAGGGGGTTTTTGAGGGAGGGGAGGGGAATGGGGAGGAATGGGAGGGGGTAGGGGCTGTGTTTGGGATCTCCAATACCTTGTGACCTTTGGACACACTTGGGCGAGGTTTAAAATACCATATATATATATATATATATATATATATATATATATATATATATATATATATATATATATATATATGTGTGTGTGTGTGTGTGTGTGTGTGTGTGTGTGTGTGTGTGTGTGTGTAGTGTGTGTGTGTGTGTCCAATGTAACACGAAGGAACACCTGCTTGGAAATATCCTTAAATACACGGTAGAAAAGTGAGTGAAAAACTGGAGACTTGGATCAAGTACTTTCATAGTATATTCTGCATTTTCTAAGTTCACACTGAATATAATAGAAGTTTGAGAGTCTTTTATATACAAAAATAGAAAGTTGGGGTGATGGTTACAGTTTGTTAATCTGGGCAGTGTGTCCCTTTAAGCTAAAGAGATTAGGCCTTACCTTACAGACCTACATCTTGTTCGGGTTGCCACCCAGGTCGGGTCAGTCAGTGAGGCACCTCTATGTCTACCAGAGAGTTGCTAGAACATCTTCCGGTATATTTTGCATCTTCCAATCTTGATGGTCTGGGATGCAGTTTAGATATTTGTCGAGCTTATTCTTAAACACATCTACTGCTCACTCCTGTATATTCCTTAGATGAGCTGGCAACGCATTGAATAGACGCTGCATTATCGATGCTGGTGCGTAGTGGATTAATCCTGTGCTTTCCTTATTTTTCCTGTATAGTTTTGGGCACTATTAATCTACCTCTGCTTGCTCTGCTGATATTTTTAGCTCCATGATGTTTACGCTATCTTCTATCTGTTTCCATGCCTGAATTATCATGTAGCGTTTCTCTCCTCCTTTCAGACTATATAATTTTAAGAATTGTAGTCTTTCCCAGTAGTCAAGGTCCTGAACTTCATCTATTCTAGCTGTAAAGGACCTTTGTACGGACTTGTAACACAAATCTCATTTGTGCAATATCCTTTTGATAGTGTAGGTACCATATCATATTGCAATATTCAAGTGGACTACGAACATATGTTTATAAAGCATAATCATGCGTTCAGCTTTTCTTGTTTTGAAATGCCGTAACAACATTCCCATTTTTGCTTTACATTTTGCCAATAGAATTGCTATTTGATCGTTGCATAACATGTTCCTATTCATCATCACACCAAGGTCTTTAACTGCTTCCTTATTTGTGATTGTCTCATTATTAGGGTCCCCTATATGCATATAGCTTTCCTTCTCTGTCTCCATAGTTTATTGGTTCAAATTTATCAGAGATAATGCATTCTATTTACTCTGCCCAATCATATACTTTGTTAAGGTCTCTTTGTAGAGCGTACCTGTCTTCATCACAAGTAATTTCTCTACTTATTCTTGTGTCATCGGCGAAACTACTCACCTACCGAGTCCTTAACATTACTGCTCTGTCTGCAATCATAATAACAAACAGTAATGCAGCTACACCGTACCTTGTGGCACACCGGAAATTACCTTAGCTTCATCCTTTCAATTTCGCATTGTTTGCATAACTATCTGTTTTCTGTTTGTCTAAAAATTCATTTTAAAACCATCTTCCTACTTTATCCACTATATATGTTTTTCTAATTTTCTTCGCTAATATATTATGGTCTACCTTGTCAAAAGCTTTTGCAAAGTCTAGATAAACCACATCTGTTTCATTTCCGCTTTTCATATATTTATATGTTCACGGTGGACTAACAGTTGGGTTTGTGTACTTTTTCCGGGTACGAAACCATGTTGTCCTATATTAAACAAATGATTTTTTATTAAATGTTTCATAATAGTTTTTCTTCATTACCCTTTCATACACTTTCATAATATGTGATGTTAGACTCACAGGCCTATAATTACTTGCCTCTAGTCTTGATCCACTTTTGAATGTAGTGGTAATATAGCTAATTTGTGCTCATCATAAATCGTGCCTGTATCTACACTTGTTGGCTTAATAATATTGCAACAACACTTTCAGGATAGAGAGAGAGAGAGAGAGAGAGAGAGAGAGAGAGAGAGAGAGAGAGAGAGAGAGAGAGAGAGAGAGTCTGTTTCCCTCTAAGGTTGCGAAAGTTCGACGTTTTTTTAAGATCAGATAGAAATCCCAAAAGGCTTTGATGTCATTTACATCGCTTGCAAGAAGAGAAGAAGAGGGAATGATCTCGTTCGAAAACCCAGTTGGAAAGGATCTTTTTTATAGTTTTTTTTTTTTTTGTTTTTAATATTCGTCGTAGGTTTTATAATTAGGATTTATTGTATTGGAAGAGTGGAGACAGTATCTTAAAATGACGTCTCTCTCTCCTCTCTCTCTCTCTCTCTCCTCTCTCTCTCTCACACACACACACACCACAAACACACACACACACACAAAAACACATACACACACACACACACACGCACAAGAAATTTTAAGACATTTTAATGAGTTATGTGTATACGAACAGATTCACAAGTATCTATTATTCAGGTAGGGATGGACAATCTCTCTCTCTCTCTCTCTCTCTCTCTCTCTCTCTCTCTCTCTCTCTCTCTCTCTCTCTCTCTTTTGCCTTATGGCTTGATTGCATGACTTTATACAGGCCAGTCACTCCACGTCATAAAAATGTCATGAACTCCCAACTGTACCTGAATTTAAACGTTAAATCTGTCTTTATAGTAAAGGCTATATACTAAATATAAGGTGTCACAGTTCTTGTAATATGCAAGGAATTCGTTCCCCATGTTAGCGATGAATCCTTCGTGGTATCCTAAAGTCTGAATAGATTCGTCCAATAATTGGGAAAAGGAAACGAATGTAGGTAAGTGAATGATTTTAAACTACTCTGGTATCTATAAAACTCAGCTTATCAAAAGTGCAGGCAAGATTCTCTCAGAATACTGAATCAATGTCTGTAGAAACTAACAAAGTACTGATAGGATGACCTCGAGTATTGAGAATGCAACTATGATTAGACCTAGACCCCATGAATTGCAAGGTTCCCAGAGTAGTATTATTAATGTTTTACTGTTGACATTATAAGTATATCTATATTGAATGTGCCACTAAGATTAAATCTACAATCCAAGAGTTCAAAGGTTTCCAGAACAGAATTATCAATGTTTTTCTGTCGACATTATGAGTATATCTACATTGATGGTGCCACTAAGATCATATCTAGGCACCAGGAGTTCAAAAAGTATAAGAGCAATATTACTAAATATGTTCTGTTATTGATATTACATCTATATTGACGATCCAACCTAGATTAAATGTAGACCCCAAGATTTCAAAGGTTTCCAAGACATGTAAAACAATTTCTCTTACAAATAATACGCTACTTTCCCAAACAGTTGTTTACTGTGTCAGTTACTGTCTGTGGGAAGCAGCAATAAGAAGGACGTGGAAATAATAATGGAATAAAGGAGGATTGAAAGATGACAATGAAGAGGTGAGAAGGCTACGAAAGGAGGAGAGGACAGGAAAACAATCTCCTTTGATCTTGGGTCTGTTCCAGCATCTCTCAAAGGGTGATGGCTACAAAAGAATTTCGACTTCTTGGTGGGCATTATTGAGGGATCTGCGAAGAAGAAGGCGGTGCAGATTGGACTCATCTAGGGATCTCTCTCTCTCTCTCTCTCTCTCTCTCTCTCTCTCTCTCTCTCTCTCTCTCGTAAAAAACTGTAATGAATTAATTGTATGTGAGCAGATTTCACTTTTATTCAAGGAAGGTGGACAAATCTCTCTCTCTCTCTCTCTCTCTCTCTCTCTCTCTCTCTCTCTCTCTCTCATAAGGAACTATAATGAATTCTCTCTCTCCCTCTCATAAGAAACTATAATGAATTCTCTCTCTCTCTCTCTCTCTCTCTCTCTCCCAATACTGTTTGTTATTATATTGAAGACATAGACAGTAATGTTTAAGGATTCGGTAGTGAGTAGTTTTCGCTGATGACACAAGAATAAGTAGAGAAATTACTTGTGATGAAGATAGGAACGCTCTACAAAGAGACCTTAACAAAGTATATGATTGGGCCAGAGGTAAATAGGATGGTATTTAACTCTGATAAAATTTGAATCAATAAATTATGGAGACGAGAAGGAAAGCTATATGCATATAGGGGACCTAATAATGAGACAATCACAAATAAGGAAGCAGTTAAAGACCTTTGGTGTGATGATGAATAGGAACATGTTATGCAATGATCAAATAGCCATTCTGTTGGCAAAATGTAAAGCAAAAATGGGAATGTTGTTACGACACTTCAAAACAAGAAAAGCTGAACACATGATTATGCTTTATAAAACATATGTTCGTATTCCACTTGAATATTGCAATATGATATGGTACCCACACTATCAAAAGGATATTGCACCAAATAGAGGATGTACAAAGGTCCTTTACAGCTAGAATAGAAGAAGTTAAGGACCTAGACTACTGGGAAAGACTACAATCCTTAAAATTATATAGTCTAGAAAGGAGAAGAGAACGCTACATGATAGATTCAGGCATGGAAACAGATAGAAGGAATAACAGAAAATATCATGGAACTAAAATATCAGAAAGAGCAAGCAGAGGTAGATTAATAGTGCCCAAAACTATACCAGGAAAATAAGGAAAGCACACAGAACATTAATCCACTACGCACAGCATCGATAATGCAGCGTCTATTCAATGCGTTGCCAGCTCATCTGAGGAATATATCGGAGTGAGCGGAGATGTGTTTAAGAATAAGCTCGACAAATATCTAAACTGCATCCCAGACCATCCAAGATTGGAAGATGCAAAAATATACCGGAAGATGTACTAGCAACTCTCTGGTAGACATTAGAGCAGGCCTCACACTGAGGGACCTGGGGCAACCCGAACGAAATGTAAGGTCTGTAAGGTAAGGTCTCTCTCTCTCTCTCTTCTCTCTCTCTCATAAGGTAACTATAATGAATTCTTTCTTTCCCTCTCATAAGAACTATAATGAATTCTCCCTATCTCCTTTCTCATAAGAAACTATAATGAATTCTCTCTCTCTCTCTCTCGTCTCTCTCTCTCTCTCTCTCTCTCTCGCTCTCTCTCTCCAACATATCTTGGAACCAACTTTCATGTGAGTAGATATACAGAGGCATTACTATCACCTCATGTGAAAATGCACACCACCACAAAAATAGGAAACAGGACACTGAAATGTAAACAAAACACGTTTGCTCCTAAATAAGCTGAATTTCACCTCTCCCACCTTGATGTGGAAATCCTGGTGTCGGCGAATAATAAAAGATATATATTTTTTTTTTCAATTTTTAAATGAGGATCTCTCCCGTCAGTATCGGGAGCCATTGTCATAGCGAGAAAATGAAAGTCAAGTAATGAGCTCCTGTGTGGGACGACAGATGAGTTTCGCTACGATAGCCATTTTTAAAAGGACAAAAATGAAACGAAAAAATAAAAATATTTCGACGTATTTTGAGACATAAATAGAGTAAGTTTGAGGTAAAGACATTTTATTCAACGAAAACCATTTGAAAAGGACATAAATGAAAAGAAAAAAATAAATGTTTTTGCCGTATTTTGAAAAATGAATTAAGATGAAAGTAGAAACATTTAAAACAAGGAATAAAAAAAGACCATATCAGCTACTGAGGTCCCGTTGCAAAGGCAATGCTTTGACATGAGAACTAAGCCTTTTTTCTACTGGGGGTGGGTTTAATCAGCTCTTTCTAACCTCACTGTAAGGGTAAGAATGCATCGTTGTTATATACAGACACGCATCATCTTTTTTGGTTTTAGGTTTTTATAAATAAAGATGCATTCATGGAATTTTGTTTTAATACAGCATTGTCTTTTACAGACAAAAGAAAAACAGCTTGGAGTTTGTGTATTTAAAGATATTTCTTGGGCCTTCATATATATATGGAACTTATAGCCCATTGCTTATAGAAGAAATATTTTGGCAAGATGCTGCTTTGATACAATACAGACACCTGCCCTACAGCATGGTCATAACACATTCTAATCCATTCATTCACTTTCTGATTGGGATTGTAAGTTAAAGTTGAAAACAAGGATACCCGCACTTTTGATTGTCGTAGGATTCCCTAGATAAACCAATAGGATTTTCGACTCCCCTCATAATGTAGGGGTCACACAAAATGTCCAGGAGCATAGGATGTGCATCCTCGTGTCCTGAAATCACTGGACAAAGTCAGGGAGGAAGACATTCAGCTCTTGTTCTGAAAAGCTCTGGATGCTGGACAGACGAGATGAGAGGAATCGACTCGAAAGATGATTCATCTCGGGACAGGGAATTGAATGTCACTTCACCTTCGCGAGATTAGGCTGAATGAAAGGACGAGGCTTCTGTGATTGTGAGGGACAGAGGATTGTGTGTTTTTTGTTGCGAGGGACGCAGATAAGAGGAGGAATTAAGAGCTTCTTGGATCAAGAAGACTGCGAGGAAGCGGGAGAATTAGTGGAAGATGAATTAGGTTAGTGAGTCTGTGGGTAAAACTGTGGTGGTGAAATTGTGTTGCACCTAATTAGGTAAAACTGTGTATTGCCCATCATTAAGATAAACTTTGGATTGCACATAATTAAGATAACACTGTGTTGCACATAATTAGATAAAACTGTGTTTCCACGTGATTAGGTAAAAATGTGTGTTGCACTTAATTAGAAAAAACTTGTGTTGAACTAATTACGTAAAACTGCGTGCCTAATTTAACTGTGTGTCTATGTACCTAATTAGGTAAAACTGTGTGTTGCCACCTAATTAGTTAGGTGTATGGACCTAATTAGGCAAAACTGTGTTGAACCTAATTAGATAAATATGTGTTGCACATAATTAGGTAAAACTGTGTGTTGCACCTAACTAGGTAAAACTTGGTGTTGCACTTAATTAGGTAAAACTGCGTTGCACCTAACTAGGTAAAGGTGGTTTGCGCCTAACTAGGCAAAACTCTATTGCCCTTAACTAGGTAAAACCTGACCTAGGGTAAACTTGTGTGTGGCCCCTAACTATTCAAAACCCTGTGTGAAAATGTGCCACAGATAGGGCCTGAAGGTACTTGATGTTGAGTAAAATAAAATGTAAATACTTATAAGTAAACACGTTATACACAATGATTTTGTGGGCTTCTTTTTCAATCTTCAGAAGAAAAATGAAAGAAGTTTTTGTTTGGTTTAATATCTCTATAAATACGAACATAAAATTTACAGTTAAAATTGGAGGTTGAAGGACACAAAAAATAAGGCACACTGGAAATATGCGACTTAAATACCGCGATAAAAAATAATAATTATATAAGTTAAGCGTACCCAAAGCCATACAGAGGATGATGTAATGGGAACTGCCCTGGTATAGATTGAGAGGGAAAGTCTGACAGATGGAATATGATTATTATTTAAGAATTAAGATGGATAATTTCCATGGCAGCCGAACGTGAAGATAAGAGGTAAAGTTCACATTAAATACAGGAGGAGTTTGAAAATATGGCGATGGGGTGACTGTAGCAGGGAACAATGCAGTTAATAAGTAAGTGGATGTTTTGTATAAATAGGCGTTATATACTTGATGAATAACTATGCGATAGGCTGCTCTCTGATGTGGACTCCCTCTGTGCATTTTTAATGGAATAGAAGCCAAAAAAGTAATGGATATTTAATGGATGGATGGATGGATTAAGAAATTTAGGGTTAAGCCAAGGCGCTGGGACCTATTTTGGTCATTCAAAGACGTAGTGGAATGAGATAAATAATGATTAATGGCATGTAAATGAAGTTGATGATAACCTAAAGGGAATGAAAGTTTTAAAATCATATTTCATAAAAAAAATGATATAGCAAAAATCAAAGTTAATATAATTTTTGATATTGAAATACAAAAGTATAAGTGCATACGCTTGTATGTATTAGGTGATAGGTAAGGTTAGATATTAGTAAATTAAGTCAAACTTTTTTTTATATTTTATTTTTTTAAAGATTTTTACAAGGTTATTAACTTCAACACCATCTCCTAAAATAAAAGTAAAGGATATTCCTCAATGATATTGCTGGAAATCATATATTATATCTATACACACACACACACACACACACACACACATACACACACACATATATATATATATATATATATATATATATATATATATATATATATATATATATATATATATATATACGTTTCAATAGACGAAGACATCTCTCCCTCTGCAGCACAAATTTATCAGCTATATTTCTTATTCCCTTGGAACTGAGAGAGAGAGAGTAGAGAGAGAGAGAGAGAGAGAGAGAGAGAGAGAGAGAGATCAACCATGAAATGCGACTCGTAAAGGGGGAAATTTTATCTGACGATTTTTTTGAGGTCAAAGCTCCCGAAACGGAGGCTGGTATTATTGAAATGTTGGAAAAACAAGCGATGGCATCGGAGGACCCATTTCAATGGTAGTTTCGCCACAAACAAGTTTTATATCTGGTTCTGTGATGGGGGGTTCGAAGCGATTGATTCCGCTTCCTCGTTGTAAAAGAAGCGATCATATATTCGTCTGATGGCTGAATGATTGATGGGGGTGTTGAGGATAATAATAATAATAATAATAAATAATAATAATAATAATAATAATCTTATTATAATGGGCATAATGTTTGTCCATCCGTCTGTCATTCAACAACGGGCTAACGTTTGTGTTTGTGTTGGCATTATGTTTGCATATTTGGATGCAACCTTTTGAGGCAGACAATTTTGAAAATGGGGGGCGTGGTGAGGTGGTGGGGGAAATAAAATTTTGACATATGTTGAAAGGGTAGTTTTTCATGGGCCAAAAAAAAAAAAAAAAAAAAAAAAAAAAAAAAAAAAAAAAAAAAGTTTGAGGACCACTTAGTTAGCAGATGGAGGTTGTTAACTTATGGTTGGTCCTCTGTTCCGCTCGAGAACAATAATGAAGTCCCGTTTCGTTCCGACCGTCTGTTTAGGCAACTTTGAACTTTGTTCCAGAAAGGATAGTTATTTTCTCTCTCTCTCTCTCTCCTCTCTCTCTCTCTCTCTGTTGGAAGTGAAGTAGCCTGTGGAAACTCTATGTAAAGTTTATGATATTAATACGAGAAGATTGACGTTGAGAGAGAGAGAGAGAGAGAGAGAGAGAGAGAGAGAGAGAGAGAGAGAGAGAGAGAGAGAGACCTTACACACACATATATATGTATAGATGCCTTCTATTCAATCCCTGAACAATTTGTCTTTCAATTACGTATTAAAAGAATATGTATAAAAATTAAAATAACCATAGATACTGTTTCGATGTTAATTATTGAAACCCTTTTTTTATGTTAATTACAGAAGCCTATTTATATGTTAATTAATGAAACCTGATTCAATGTTAATTACTGAAACCCGCTTCGATGCTAGTTACTGACTCGGTTTGATGTTAATTATAGAAACCTGTTTCGATGTTAATTTCTGAACTATGTTCTGGTGTTAATTACTGAAACTCGGTTCGATGTTTATTATTGAAACCCGTTTCGATGTTAATTACTGACACCTAATTCGATGTTAATTACAGAAATCTATTTCGATGTTAATTACAGAAACATGATTCGATATTAATTACTGACACCTGTTTCGATGTTAATTACAGAAACCTATTTCGAAATTAATTACTGACACCTGTTTCGATGTTAATTACAGAAACATTTTTCGATATTAATTACTGACACCTGTTTCGATGCTAATTACTGAAACCCCTTTTTGATGTTAATTACTGACATCTGCTTCGGTGTCAATTACTGACACCTGTTTCGATGTTAATTACTGAAACCCCTTTTTGATGTTAATTACTGACACCTGCTTCGGTGTCAATTACTGACACCTGTTTCGATGTTAATTACAGAAACCTTATGAAAGGAAGCCGCCACTGGGAAGGGTAAAAAAAAAATCCCGAATCAGACTTAAAACTTTTGTCCTTAATAGCAGACTTATTTTGTTGCTGAACTAATTAACCGCCTGCCAAGTTTATCTTCTGAAACCGATTAGCGACACCTCAGTACGCCTCACGTGGTGCACTGTACGCATTACTTAAAAGGGTGTTTGCGGCGTCCCTTAGGCCAGTAACTGTACCCATTTTTTTTTTTTTTCTTCGTCATTTTGCTTAGACCTCCATTACTGCATCCTTTCTTCTACCTTGAACTATTGCTTATTAAGGCAACTGCTGGGTGTTATCCTGATCCTACGTTTTGGATACTTTAACTTTGTCTTTTTATCTCGCTGTCCAACCACTTCAACCATTCCAACTTCTGTATTAAATTTTATATCCAAAAAACCAGAATCACATACATATAATCTTCTGTTTAATAATATTCCATTGGTTTTATTAAAACACATTGTACGAATTACGCAGATATATTTAGTGGTGAATGAGACCACCCTGTACAAAATCAGTCTCTCTCTCTCTCTCTCTCTCTCTCTCTCTCTCTCTCTCTGTCGCTCGCCACTTCACCCATTTTCCGAGCTAAATCGGATTTGCCTTTCTCTCTCTCTCTCTCTCTCTTCTCTCTCTCTGCTCTCTCTCTCTCTCTCGGTCTCCTCTCTCTCTCCAGCTCTTTTTAGTCACCTTCTCTAAAATAAAATCTAAGAAGAAGAATGATAAATAAGAAAGAAGTGATAACAAGAGAAGTGCGCTGGTGTTTTGGAGAAACAAACTAGCTACTATAGTTGGTTCACTTAAGGTGGATTCTTGGGTGACCACTTTGCCTGCGAGATAGTTGGTTTGGCGGCCGCTGATTGGCTGGGAGCTGCCTATACCTCCCGGTACCAGCCAATCATCGGCCGCCAGACAAACGTCTCGTAGGCATAGGGCTCATCCAAGAATCTCTACCTTTAGTGAACCAGCTATAGTTATAGCTTACTCTGACAATCACCGGCTCGAAAGGAATTAGTTACTGTCTTGATTTGCTTTGTGGTTTATGGAATGGAATATTTAAATTCAAGGCCTCAATCCAAGTGCTGTGGCTTACGAGGTCAATCAGGGCTGAGAGAAAATGAGAGTAAATTAATTTGAAAGGTGTAACAGGAGGTAAACCCTTTTGCAGTTACACTACGAAACGATTGTTAGGAGAGAGGTTTAAGATGGAGGACAGAGAATACGAACGAAGGCACAGTAAAAAGGAACAGAAGGGGTCGCAGCTACTGGTCTAAGGGACGCAGCAAATAATCTTAAGTAATGCCTACAATGCATCACATGAGGTGCACTGACGGCGCTACCATACTACAAGGTTTGTGGGTTAATGAACGTAATAGAAAACCGATGTCTTGGTGTATCTGGTCAGGAGTCTTGTGAGACACTAACAAGAATTTTAGTAAATTAAAATAAAGAAAAATGATAAAATAAAGAAATTCAGGCTGTCAATCATAACAATAGGGCACTTTCGACCTTTCGTGAAAAGAGTTGGAGTGGTTGGACAGGAAACTAAAGATATGTAGAACAATATTCTGAAAGTGTAACTAGGAGAAAATACCCCCACAGTTGCACTAGGTAGTGATAGCAAGACAGGCAGGACGGCAAAATTGAGGAAAGGAAGTGAAAATGGAAGTAAAGTAAAAAGCTAAAAAGTGAATGGTGACAAGGTCAGAAGGGACACTGCAAACACCCTTTTAGCAGTGCCTACAGTGCACCAACGTACGGTGCATCGTAAGCAGACCTTTCTCCAAACACGCCATAGAATTTTTATGAAATTCATGCATGAAGAGTTTCAGAGAGAGAGAGAGAGAGAGAGAGGAGATTGAGAGAAGAGAGAGGAGGAGGAGAGGATCTGCTGAAGGATTGTATGAATGAATATCCTTCGTCTGACCTTTAGGATGGGAATGATGATGATAATAATAATTCCTCCAGGTACCTGGAAATAGAACTCATGAAAGGACACAGATCATAGCCTGGTTTTCAACTGGCATTTGATCTATTTTTAAGAGGATTAGGTCCGTGTTTGTGACTACAATTTATTTTGGGGCTGGCATCATATCCTTAGGGGATTAGAGCCCTCTAATCTTCTCTCTCTCTCTTCTCTCTCTCTCTCTCTTCTCTCTCTCTCTCACTTGCAAATAGTATAAAAATAGAAACCTGTGTCTGCTTGTAGGCGGTAAAGTAAGTCTTCAAATCGTTACAATCCCGTGTAGTAAAACTCGAATTCCTGATTCTCTCTCTCTCTCTCTCTCTCTCTCTTCTCTCTCTCTCTCCATCTCTCTCTCTCTCTCTCTCTCTCTCTCTCGTAGGTAAAATCAGTCCGCATTGTGACTCACTCAAGTAAATAAGGTAAAACTAATTACTGACTCTCTCTCTCTCTCTCTCTCTCTCTCTCTCTCTCTCTCTCTCTCTCTCTCTCTCTCGTAGGTAACATAAGTCTTCATATCGTGACATTTTCATATGCAGATAAGTAAAACTCTAATTCCTGACTGACACTCTCTCTCTCTCGCTCTCTCTCTCTCTCTCTCTCTCTCTCTCTCTCTCTCGTAGTCATCTTGCTTGGTGAGACGTTCCTGCGCGAAGTCAGATTAATCAACAGATATCACAAGTTTAACATACGTCTAGAATTTGAGAAATATCTAGAAGTGTTCGTGAAATATCGGTGATAAGATTAGTGTGAAAATAGTAGGATAAAACGTCTTCTAAGTTAGTTTATCAAGTGAAATACTGTAAATCAGAACAAGATGGCAGTAAGTTCCAACTGCGGAAAAAAATGGCGAGATTTAGCTTGCTTGGCAGATTCGCAATACGATGAGGTAGCAGGAAGGGAACTGGCATTTCTCATCTATGAAATCAGCAACAGTCCTAACCAAAAAGATACAAAAAGCATTCATAGATATTAGAAGGTACAATCCTTCAAACTGGAACAAATCAACTGAAAACATCTTGAAAACTAATTGAAGAAGTTCCAAATAAAATCCAAGTGGTCAAGAGACTCATAAGGAAAATATACATAAACCAACATATTCCGACAAAGAAAATGAATAAAGTGAACCTTGTGAATATCCTAATTGATGCATTAGGAAAAAGAATGCCAAAAGCATGTAAACTGTGTAAGGTGTGGTATAGCATAGTTAATCCACAAAACCTAATCAGAAAATGTGCTGCATGCAACATTCCGACCCACCACAGTGTGCTGAGGTAATGCAAGATATGAGAAAAGACACAAGAATTTTTTGCTCAACATGTCTACCATGGATAGACAATGTTATTAAATCAAGATTAAATGTACAAATAGTTGAGGATGAAGAAGAAGAGGAGAGGAAGAAGAAGAAGAAGAAGAACAAGAAGAGACAAAACGTAAGAGAAGTAACAAAACTGAAAGGACAGAAAAAGATAAGGAAAACAAAGAACAAGATAAAAGTATGGATGCAGAGATACTCATGATACTACATATGAGGCTATAAAGCAGCATAACCTACGAAGAAATAAATTACGATATGACAACACAAAAGAAAATGCCGAAGAGGCTCTATCCTGATCTACACAATGACGGGAAAGAGGAAAAAATATACAAAAAAGACAAAGTCTGCAACCTTTTGAAAGAGGGAATTGCAGATTTGGAGAAATGGGTTACTACAAACATCCTAAGGTATGTCACAACTATGAAATATATGGTAAATGTGCATACCTAGATGGATATGAGGATGATTGCAGAGATCTACATCCAAAAATATGCAAAAACCTAAAAGAAGGTAAAAGGATGTAAGTTCGACAAAAAATGTAAATATATGCACCCTGTAGCCATGAAAAATATCAAATAAATAACCAATCAAGTAATAAAATCCAAAATAAGAAAGAAACAAATAAAGAGAGAAATCAAGATATCAGGTAAAGAAAAAAGCAAGCCATCAACGAGATATGCAGAGGTGTCAGCAAAAAATTTCAGTGCATTCAGCTCCAAGATTCTACTCAAGAGATATAACTGTTTTATTATGCAAGAAGATATTGTAGATATGGAGAAAATTGCAGATTCAGACACAAACTGAATAATTATGATGAAGGAAGAACAAATATTATGGAAAAGTTGGATTTTTTTAATGTCAGAATTTCTGGAAATGAAAAAAGAACAACATACCAGAACAGGAAAGAGACATGGGAAATCTTATTATTACCAATATTAAATGAAGAGAAAACACGCAAACCATCATAGTGATGAATGCGCAGGGTTCAGTTACGAGTAACTCAAAAAGAAAAATAGAGTACTTAGAAGAACTAACCCAAATTGAAAAGAAAATAGATATAATGAAATATAAGTGAAACCTGGTATTCCCAAGAGACTGGGAATGATGATCAAATAAAAGGGTTCCAAACTTATAGATCAGATAGAAAAAAATAGGAATCAAGGGGGAACCGCAATATATGGGAAAGACAAAAAACAAGGAAAAATATATGAGAAATATAGTAACTCAGAATGTGAACTAATAGCGGTAGAATTTGAATCTGAAAAATTATGAACATAGTAATATATAGACCTCCTAATACTAAAGAGTTTGACTTAATAATAGAAAAAGGTGGATGAATATGTAGAAATCACAAAGACTGGACTATTCTCCTATCTGGAGACTTCAACTTTCCTTTCGTAGACTGGAAGGAACGAATAGGTAGATTGTGGATGTACTTATACATATAAAAAAGAGATAATAGTAGTGCAGAAGATAAGATGGGCAATTCGAAAAGCTATTAGATATGCTACTAGAATACAACATTCAACAAATAAATCACCTGCCAACAAGAAAGGAAAATACTTTAGACCTAGTATTTGTGAACGAGATGAATTATGTTAAAGAAATAATAGTTTATAATGCGAGTATTTCAGACCATAAATGTCATAGAATTAACAGTCCATTCCAAAGCAAGTGAAAACAGAGATAAGCAAGAAATGAAAAAGTGGGAAGGATATGGAAAATACAACTTCTACAGTAAAAATATAAAATGGTCAGAAATAAATGAAGAATTAAACAAAGATTGGGATAACATTTTCGTAAGTGATGACATAAAGGTAAATACGGAGATATTATATAAAATATTAGAGAAAATAGTGGATAAATATATACCGAAGAAGAAAAAGTAAACATCAGTCATGCACACCAAGAGACAGAAGGATCTTGTTCCAGAAAATCAGAAAGTGGAAAAAAGGTCTTGCAAAAGAAAAAAAAATGCATGGAAAGTTATAGAACGAAAAAGTAAGATAGAAAATGCAGAAACAAAAGATTATACAATCAAAAGAAAATGAAAAACGGGACTTGGAAGAAAAAAACACCCTATTAACCCTCTTACGCCGATTGGACGTATTAAACGTCGAGTCAAAAAATGTCTCCCGTATGCCGATTGGACGTATCATACGTCGGCTCAAAAAAGTTTTTTTAAAAATTCGCGGAAAAATACTTATAGGCCTACCAGCCAAAAACTTTTGTATCACGCGCCTTGGGGATGCTGGAGTTCACGGATCAAGGCTTGTTGTTTTGTTTACAATCGCTACGCAGGCGCGCAAGCGCGAATTTTCTTTCTTATCGCACTAAAAAGTATCAGTGACACATCTCGGAAATTATTTCGTCACTTTGACATAATTATTGCACCATTTTAAATTATCCTTTACATGAAGTATTATATATGAAAATGTGCGCAATTTCATGCACAATACAACTAAAAAATACTCATGATTGTAGCTTTCATCAATTTTGAAATATTTTCATATAAATAACGATAAGTGCAAAATTTCAACCTTCGGTCAACTTTGACTCTACATGAAATGGTCGAGAAACGCAATTGTAAGCTAAAATTCTTATATTATAGTAATATTCAATCATTTGCCTAAATTTTGCAACAAATTGGACGTCTCTAGCACAATATTTCGATTTATGGTGAATTTATGAAAAACTTTTTCCTTACGTTCGTGCGATAACTCTTCCGATAAATTTTTTCGTGCGATTGTCCTAATGTTTTGCACCCTTTTAAATTTGCCGTTACATAAAGTTTTATATATGGAAATGTGCGCAATTTCATGCACAATACAACAAAAGACAACCCATGGTTGTAGCTTTTATCAGTTTTGAAATATTTCCCTATACAAAATAACGTTTAAGTGCAAAAATTTCAACTTTCGGTCATCTTTGACTCTACCGAAATGGTCGAAAAACGCAATTGTACAAGCTAAAACTCTTATATTCTAGTAATATTCAATCATTTACCTTCATTTTGCAACGACTTGAGTCTCTAGCACAATATTTTTGATTTATGGTGAATTTATGAAAAAAAAAAATTACGTTCGCGCGGTAACTCTTCCGAAAAAATCAGATTTTTTTGTGCGATTGTCGAAATGTTTGCACCATTTAAAATTAGCTGTTTCATAAAGTTTTTATATATGAAAATGTGCGCAATTTCATGTAGAATACAACTAAAAATGATTGAAGGTTGTAGCTTTTCTCTTTTTTTCGAAATATTTGCATATAAATCACGATAAATAGAAAAAAAAAAAAAACCACGTTCGGTCAAATTTGACTCTACCGAAATAGTTGAAAAACGCAATTGTAAGCAAAACTCTTACGGCCTAGTAATATTCCGTCATGTTTCTTCATTTTTGAAACAAATTGAAGTCTCTAAAACAATATTGTGATTTATGGTGAATTTTTGAAAAAATATATTTACCTTCACTCCGCGCGCCGATTCGCGGCCGCAAGTCTCCGAAATACGTACATGGCATTATCCTAATATTTGCTCCTTTTCATATTAGCCTTTTTATAGAGTTTCATATATCAAAATGTGCGCAAATTCATGAATAATACAATAAAAAATAATTGAAGTTGTAGCTTTTTCATCTTCGAAATATGTGCATATGAAAAAATATATATATTAAAATTTCGACATTCGGTCAAATTTAACTCGTCCGAAATGGTCGAAATCTGCAATTCTAATCTAAAACTCTTACAGTATCGTAATATTCAATCATTTGTCTTAATTTTGAAACAAATTGGAAGTCTCTAGAACATTATTTAGAATTACGGTGAATTTTTGAAAAAAATATTTTTTTGCGTCCGCGCGTTACGAATTCGTACATCATTTTGTGATAATATTTTTCCGGTGTTACTTTTATTGTTTTACAATGTATTATATATCATAATGATTGCAATTTAGTGTACAATACAACGCAAAAAAAAGTACTGGTTAGCTTTGACCGTTTTTCTTCACAAGCGTGATTTGAATACAATTATGTATGAATTTTTTTTTTTTTCGCTACCATATATCGCATTATTTACATATGATAATGATATTATTTTTCATTTCTGATGGTTGAATTCTAAACTTCAGGCAATGACAAAAAAAGGAGCCAAAAATGAACTCTTAATCTTCAAAAGTACGCAACGCGTTGTAATTTTTTGAAAAAATTATTTTTTCCACTTCCGCGCTCACATCCAAACCAGGCCCGGCATACGGGAGACGTTTTGATTTTTAGGGCTCCGGCTTAAGAGGGTTAGAATATCAAGCAAAATCCCAAACTATTATACTCATAGTGAAGAAGATGAATAAAAGAAGAATAGTAATAGGCCCTCTAAGAATTGAAGGGAGATTAACGAATGAAAAAAAGAAAATTTGCAACATATTGGCCAGAACGATATAAGAGAGAATTCACCCCTAGAATGATAATGAAGATAATGATATAGAAGTAAGGGATGAAAATAGTGAATATTTAGCTGACATAGATAAATGAAGCTGATATTGTGCAAGCTATTAATGAATTAAAAATGGAGCTGCTGTCAACAGGGCCTGCTGGAGTGCCTGCTATTTTGTTAAAGAAAGTAGTTCATTCTATCGCAAAGCCACTTGCAATATTATTAAGACAAAGTGTAGATACAGGCAAGATTTATGATGAGCACAAATTAGCATATATTACCCCTACTTTCAAAAGTGATCAAGACTAGAGGCAAGTAATTATAGGCCTGTGAGTCTAACATCACATATTATGAAGTGTATGAAAGGGTAATGAGAAAAATATTATGAAACATTTTAATAAAAAATAATTTGTTTAAGTAAAGGACAACATTGGTGGTTTCGTACCCGGAAAAGTACACAAACCCAACTGTTAGTCCACCGTGAGAACATATTCAAAAATATGAAAAGCGGAAATGAAAAGAAACAGATGTGGTTTATTTAGACTTTGCAAAAGCTTTTGACAAAGTAGACCATAATATATTAGCGAAGAAAATTAGGAAAAACACAATATCGTGGATAAAGTAGGAAATGGTTAAAAGAATTTTTACACAACAGAAAACAGATAGTTATTGCAAACGACGAGAATCGGATGAAGCCAAGGTAATATCCGGTGTGCCGCAAGGTACGGTGTTAGCTGCAATACTGTTTGTTTATTATGATTGAAGACATAGACAATAATGTTAAGGATTCGGTAGTGGAGTAGTTTCGCAGATGACACAAGAATAAGTAGAGAAATTACTTGTGATGAAGATAGGAACGCTCTACAAAGAGACCTTAACAAAGTATATGATTGGGCGAGAGGTAAATAGGATGGTATTTAACTCTGATAAATTTGAATCAATAAATTATGGAGACAGAGAAAGAAAGCTATATGCATATAAGGGACCTAATATGAGACCTCACAAATAAGGAAGCAGTTAAAGACCTGGTGTGATGATGAATAGGAAACATGTTATGCAATGATCAAATAGCAACTCTGTTGGCAAAATGTAAAGCAAAAATGGGAATGTTGTTACGGCACTTCAAAACAGAAAAGCTGAACACTGATTATGCTTTATAAAACATATGTTCGTAGTCCACTTGAATATTGCAATATGATATGGTACCCACACTATCAAAAGGATATTGCACAAATAGAGAGTGTACAAAGGTCCTTTACAGCTAGAATAGAAGAAGTTAAGGACCTAGACTACTGGGAAAGACTACAATTCTTAAAATTATATAGTCTAGAAAAGGAGAAGAGAACGCTACATGATAATTCAGGCATGGAAACAGATAGAAGGAATAGCAGAAAATATCATGGAACTAAAAATATCAGAAAGAGCAAGCAGAGGTAGATTAATAGTGCCCAAAACTATACCAGGGAAAAATAAGGAAAGCGCACAGGACATTAATCCACTACGCACCAGCATCGATAATGCAGCGTCTATTCATTGCGTTGCCAGCTCATCTGAGGAATATATCAGGAGTGAGCGTAGATGTGTTTAAGAATAAGCTCGACAAATATCTAAACTGCATCCCACCCCGACCATCCAAGATTGGAAGATGCAAAATATACCGGAAGATGTACTATCAACTCTCTGGTATACATTAGAGGTGCCTCACACTGAGGGACCTGGGGCAAACCCCGAACAAGATGTAAGGTCTGTAAGGTAAGGTAAGGGTCCTCTCTCCTCTAATTGGTGACATCAACTTTCCTCTCTCTCTCTCTCTCTCTCGTCTCTCTCTCTCTCTCTCTCTCTCTCTCTCTCTCTCTACAATTGGTGACATCACCTTCCTCCTCTTCCTCTCTTCTCTCCTCTCTCTCTCTCTCTCTCTCTCTCTCTCTCGTAGTAGCCATCTTGCTTGGTGAGTACGTTACGTACCCCGCGCGAAGTCACAATAATCAACAGATATCACAAGTTTAACATACGACTAGAATTTGAGAAATATCAAGAAGTGTTCGTGAACTATCGGTGATAAGATTAGTGTGAAAATAGTAGGATAAAGCGTCTTCTAAGTTAGTTTATCAAGTGTAATACTATAAATCAGAACAAGATGGCAGTAAGTTCCAACTGCGGAAAGAGGTGGCGTAATTTGGCGTGTTTAGCAGATTCGCAATACGATGAGGTAGCAGGAAGGGAACTGGCATTTCTCATCTATGAAATCAGCAACAGTCCCTAACCAAAAAAGATACAAAAGCATTCATATGATATTATTAAGGAAGGATAATCCTTCAAACTGGAACAAATCTAATGAAAACATCTTGAAAATAATTGAAGAAGTTCCAAATAAAATCCAAGTGGTCAAGAGACTCATAAAGAAAATATACATAAACCAACATATTCCGACAAAGAAAATGAATAAGGTGAATCTTGTGAATATCCTAATTGATGCATTAGGACAAAGAATGCCCAAAAGCATGCAAACTGTGTAAGGTTTGGTATAGCATAGTTCAATCCACAAAACTAATCAGAAAATGTGCTGCATGCAACATTCCGACCCATCCACAGTGTGCTGAGGTAATACAAGATTTGAGAAAAGATACAAGATGTTCAACATGTCTATCATGGATAGACAATGTTATTAAATCAAGATTGAATGTACAAATAGTTTGAGGATAAGAAGAAGAGGAGAGGAAGAAGAATAAGAAGAAAAGAAGAAGAGGAAAACGGAAGAGAATAAACAAAATGAAAATGACAGAAAAAAATAAGGAAAACAAAGAACAAGATAAAAGTATGGATGCAGAGATACTCATTGATACTACATATGAGGCAATAAAGCAGCATACCTACGAAGAAATAAATTACGATATGACAACAGAAAAGCAAATCCCGAAGAGGCTCTACCCAGATCTATATAATGACGGAAAGAGGAAAAAATAGACAAGAAAGACAAAATCTGCAACCTTTTGAAAAGAGGGAATTGCAGATTTGGAGAAAGATGTACTACAAACATCCTAAGATATGTCAAAACTAATGAAATATATGGTAAATGTGCATACTTAGATGGATATGGGGATGATTGCAGAGATCTGCATCCAAAAATATGTAAAAACCTAAAAGAAGGAAAAGGATGTAAGTTCGACAAAAAATGCCAAAATATATGCACCCTGTAGCCATGAATCATAATCAAATAAATAACCAACCAAGTAATAAAAATCCAAAATAAGAAAGAAACAAACAAATAAAGAGAGAAATCAAGAATATCATAAAAGAAAAGAAAAGCAAACCACCAATGAGATATGCAGAGGTGTCAGCAAAAAATTTCAAACAAAGCATCACTCCGAATTCTACTCAAAGATAATAACTGTATTTATTATGCAAGAGGATATTGCAGAAACGGAGAAAATTGCAGATTCAGACAAAATGAATAATTATGATGAAGGAAGATCAAATATTATGGAAAAGTTGGATTTTTTAATGTCAGAATTTCTGGAAATGAAAAAAAAGAACAACATACCAGAACAGGAAAGAGACATGGAAAATCCTTATTATACCAGTATTAAATGAAGGAGAAAACACGCAAACCATCATAGTGATGAATGCGCACGGTTTAGTTACGATAACTCAAAAAGAAAAATAGAGTACTTAGAAGAATAACCCAAAATGAAGAAAAGTAGATATAATGAATATAAGTGAAACCTGGTATTCCCAAGAGACTGGGAATGATGATCAAATAAAAGGGTTCCAAACTTATAAATCGATAGAAAAAATAGGAATCAAGGGGGAACCGCAATATATGGGAAAGACAAAAAACAAGGAAAAAATATATGAGAAATATAGTAACTCAGAATGTGAACTAATAGCGGTAGAATTTGAATCTGAAAAATTGATGAACATAGTAATATATAGACCTCCTAATACTAAAGAGTTTGACTTAATTAATTGAAAAATTGGATGATATATGTAGAAATCACAAGGACTGGACTATTCTCCTATCTGGTGACTTCAATAACTTTTCCTTTCGTAGAATGGAAAGAACGAATAGGAGATTGTGGTTGTACTTATACATATAAAAAAGAGAGTAATAGTAGTGCAGAAGATAAGAGGCAATTTGAAAAGCTATTAGATATGCTACTAGAATACAACATTCAACATGAAATCACCTGCCAACAAGAAAGGAAAATACTTTAGACCTAGTATTTGTGAACGAGATGAATTATGTTAAAGAAATAATAGTTTATAATGCGAGTATTTCAGACCATAATGTCATAGAATTAACAGTTCATTCCAAAGCAAGTGAAAATAGAGATAAGCAAGAAATGAAAAAGTGGAAGGATATGGAAAATACAACTTCTACAGTAAAAATATAAAATGGTCACAAAATTATGAAGAATTAAACAAAGATTGGGATAAACATTTTCGTAAGTGATGACATAAGGGTAAATAAAACGGAGATATTATATAAAATATTGGAGATAATAGTGGAAAAATATATACCGAAGAAGAAAAGTAAACATCATTCATGCATACCAAGAGACAGAAGGATCTTGTTCCAGAAAATCAGAAAGTGGAAAAAAGGTCTTGCAAAAGAAAAAAATGCATGGAAAGTTATAGAACTAAAAAGTAAGATAGAAAATGCAGAACAAAGATTATACAATCAAAAGAAAATGAAAAACGGGACTTGGAAGAAAAAACCCTATTAAATATCAAGCAAAAAAACCCCAACTATTATACTCATATGCGAAGAAGATGAATAAAAGAAGAATAGAAATAGGCCCTCTGAGAATTGAAGGGAGATTAACGAATGAAAAAAAAAAAAAAAAAAGGAAATTTGCAACATACTGGCAGAACGATATAAGAGAGAATTCACCTAGAATAGATAATGAAGATAATGATATAGAAGTAAGGGATGAAAATAGTGAATATTTAGCTGACATGAAGATATTAATGAAGCTGATATTGTGCAGGCTATTAATGAAATTAAAAATGGAGCTGCTGCAGGGCCTGATGGAATTCCTGCTATTTTGTTAAAGAAAGTAGTTCATTCTATCGCAAAGCCACTTGCAATATTATTAAGACAAGTGTAGATCAGGCAAGATATATGATGAGCACAAATTAGCATATTTACCCCTACTTTCAAAAGTGGATCAAGACTAGAGGCAAGTAATTATAGGCCTGTGAGTCTAACATCACATATTATGAAAGTGTATGAAAGGGTAATGAAGAAAAATATTATGAAACATTTAATCAAAAAAAATAATTTGTTTAATAAAGGACAACATGGTTTCGTACCCCGGAAAAAGTACACAAACCCAACTGTTAGTCCACCGTTTGGAAAACATAATTAAAAATATGAAAAGGCGGAAATGAAACAGATGTGGTTTATTTAGACTTTGCAAAAGCTTTTGATAAAGTAGGACCAATATATTAGTGAAGAAAATTAGAAAACACATATCGTAGATAAAGTAGGAAGATGGTTAAAAGAATTTTTACACAACAGAAAACAGATAGTTATTGCAAACGACGAGAATCGGATGAAGCCAAGGTAATATCCGGTGTGCCGCAAGGTACGGTGTTAGCTGCAATACTGTTTTGTTATTATGATTGAAGACATAGACAATAATGTTAAGGATTCGGTAGTGAGTAGTTTCGCAGATGACACAAGAATAAGTAGAGAAATTACTTGTGATGAGGATAGGACGCTCTACAAAGAGACCTTAACAAAGTATATGATTGGGCAGAGGTAAATAGGATGGTATTTAACTCTGATAAATTTGAATCAATAAATTATGGAGACAGAGAAAGAAAGCTATATGCATATAAGGGACCTAATAATGAGACCATCACAAATAAGGAAGCAGTTAAAGACCTTGGTGTGATGATGAATAGGAACATGTTATGCAATGATCAAATAGCAACTCTGTTGGCAAAATGTAAAGCAAAAATGGAATGTTGTTACGGCAGCTTCAAAACAAGAAAAGCTGAACACATGATTATGCTTTATAAAACATATGTTCGTAGTCCCCACCACTTGAATATTGCAATATGATATGGTACCCACACTATCAAAAGGATATTGCACAAAATAGAGAGTGTACAAAGGTCCTTTATTTACAGCTAGAATAGAAGTAAGGAACGAATAAGACCTAAGGACTGGGACTGGGAAAGACTACAATTCTTAAAATTATATAGGTCTAGAAAGGAGAAGAGAACGCTACATGATAATTCAGGCATGGAAACAGATAGAAGGAATAGCAGAAAATATCATGGAACTAAAAATATCAGAAAGAGCAAGCAGAGGTAGATTAATAGTGCCCAAAACTATACCAGGAAAAATAAGGAAAGCACACAGGACATTAATCCACTACGCACCAGCATCGATAATGCAGCGCGCCTATTCAATGCGTTGCCAGCTCATCTGAGGAATATATCAGGAGTGAGCGTAGATGTGTTTAAGAATAAGCTCGACAAATATCTAAACTGCATCCCAGACCATCCAAGATTGGAAGAAATGCAAAATATACCGGAAGATGTACTAGCAACTCTCTGGTAGACATTAGAGGTGCCTCACACTGAGGGACCTGGGGCAACCCGAACAAGATGTAAGGTCTGTAAGGTAAGGTAAGGTCTCTCTCTAATTGGTGATCAACTTCCCCTCTCTCGTTCTTTCTCTCCTTAGTTACCTAAACTTTCTCTCTCTCTCTCTCTCTCTCTCTCTCTCTCTCTCTCTCATTGGTCAACTACAGGACAATTACATCTTTCAATCACGACTTTTCCATCAATAATAATTTTTTTTTTTTTTTTTTTTTTGCAGAGAATAAGCCGTGAACGAAACCGGAGAACTGTCAAAACTAATCTGTCATCAACTTGGTTTCGGGCAACAAGGGCACATCCGACGAGGGTTCATCATCATCATCATCACAGCAGCTCCCATAATCCTCGGCGTTGTTTACTATAGTCAAAACGACCTGACGGACAGTAGGTTTATAAAGCCGAAAGCGAAAAGGTATTCAAATGATTATATAACCTTCAGTCCGCTATGAAATTGCCACCAGCCCAGTTACAATTAACGTCCAGTCTCGTTGGTAATTCGATCCTGGGATGATAATAATAGTTTTGACGATTTAATTCGTGTAGATAAATAAATAACGTCTCTCTCTCTCTCTCTCTCTCTCTCTCTCTCTCTCTCTCTCTCTCTCTCTCTCTTCTCTCTCTCTCTCTCTCTCTCTCTCTCTAATAACAATAAACATTAGATTCCCTAAATGAAAAAAAATTCCCCTCTCTCTCTTTTAATAGCAGTAAATGTCAGCCTTTTTTATAATGAAAATCTCTCTCCCTCTCTCTCTCTCTCTCTTTCTCTCTCTAATAAGAGTAAACAGTAGATTCCCTAACAAAAAGAAAAATCTCTCTCTCTCTCTGCTCTCTCTCCTCTCTCTCTCGTCTCTCTTTCGCAACTTAGATTGAAGTAAAGATTATATCCTGACCCTGGGTTAAGTTAAAAGGACTCTTTTGGTACAAAGTTAATAATAATTTCTCGGAATATTTCTCAAACTTCGAAAACCAGTAAGTACTTTTTTTATTTAAAGGTCTTATGTTAAAATAATCATATTTTATTTACGTAAGCCATCGTTTTGCAATTTGCAACAAAATTTAAAAGATAAAAATGATAAAACAACTATTATGAAGTCATGATAAATTCGACTGTCCGTGTAACTAGATAAAGGTGGCTTTTTGAGGTCGTTTATTTAGGTTGGTTGAGTCCCATGGTTCACACTAGCCCTCCTACTCCAATTTACTCCTTGCCTCACCCAGGGCAAGAGCCCATGCTGGTATAAGGCCATGTTACTTTTAACTAACCTACAAACTAAATAGAACATTCATGTTCATATACCATCGAGCGGGACTTTTCACAAAAAACAATTTTTAAAAAATACAAATATTTCCGAATAATGGTTCCATTCATCCCTACCATGAACGAAATCAGAAATGTAAATACCACAAACTGACTTACTTAGGGACAAGCAGATAGTAGAAGTCTTCCTTGTAACAACTTGACTGATGAACAGAAATAAAAATCCTTTTGATTTCATCGGCCTTAGTCCATACTGAGTCGACGATTATATCCAAGTATTTCCCACTCATAATCCCTTGAGGTGTCTGCTGTATACCCAATGCATGACAAGAACAAGGTGCCTTAACCCCCACCCCCGTTTTTAGATTGCCCTGAACTGCTCAGATGGGGCCGCTAGAAAATATTTTTTCCCAGTAGTGATGTCTTTTCCTCACTGGCGAGAGAACCACGTTCGAATCCTAGTCGAGAGATTGCAAAATGTCACTTGTTTTTGGCTTTGCAAGCAATGGGCCTACACTATGCTTATCAGAATATAGTTCAGAATCCATTATATCTCACTATCCATCTTGGGAATTGAATGATCTCTCTTGAAATTACTCCAACACAACACAGGCAGTATTCTCGACTAGGCTAATTCACTAGTTTTTTGGCACTAAACAGATTCAAGTCGATCTATATTCCTTTCTAATCACATAAACAGAACTCTTGCTGATTGTCTATCACTTGGATGGAAACCAGGTTATAAATTTATTACAGATTCAGTCATGGAGGTCATTAAGCTAGGACAGAATCTCTGGCAACCTGGAAGGACTACACAGAACATGTGACATGTCCTCAGATTCTTGACTATTCAGAGAAAATCTGCACTATGGCCAACTACCCACCAAGTCAAATCCACGACTCAAACGCGTAAATATTGTGATTTCCAGGTCGAGGCAGAATAAAATTCCTCTAAATGCTTTAAGACGACGACTATATTAAAAAAGCATTGTCACTGTTCGGGTGTGAGCAGCTAATCGAGATCATTCTGAAATTTATTTAAAACGTTCGCAAGGGATATGTGTGATTTTGGTTCTGGTAATACACAAAATGACTTTCGGTTCTTAGGCTGAGACAAGCCACGATTACCAACATAATTTGTAAAATATGTTACGTATTGTTGTTCTAAAATTTGCAGATACTCTGAGTGTGCGTCAAAGAGGAATAAATTCTGTGATGATATATATTTTCTTTTTGCAAAAAGTATCACATAAGGTAATATTTCCCCTTCTGTTACCCTATTTTGATTTTGAGATATTTTGACATATTGGTATCACTGGCTACATGGAACACAGAGTGTCAACACTGCCATTCTTTTAAGTTTCTTCCCGACCAAATAATCCCCGAAAACAAACCCTGCTCGCTTCCTGTCAGGTCATTCACAGATGCATTTCCTTACAGAAAAAAGACTTACAATCCACGCAGATTTTTTTTTCCTTTGCTGCACTCAGAGATCAGGCAAAAGAAATCTTTGCAAAATTGATATCCAATAAAAGGACTTCCCAGACCGTTCAGTCAGTGTTTCAACGACTGTTTTTCTCGTTACATTTCGAAACAGAGTACATTTTAGATTTCACCTAAAGATACAGTAGCAAATATGTCAACATCTTTAATTTCAAGAAGTTTCAGTCGCCCAAATTTCAAAAATTTCAGAATTTTCAGTCAAATAGTCAACAACAACTGAATCGATTTAAAACATCTTTATTTTGGCGAACTATGGGATGTGATTCTTGCCCACTATATAATCAAATACGTCTCTGTTTAAGAATATAATATTTATCCTTTGTGGGGCTATTGCATGCGTTTTCCTGCCATTTCAATGGTTTTAAATTTGGCTGTTCTGATTAGCCAGCACCCGTCGGATTTAAACATATTTCTTTTGAGTTTTTATTTCACTGAATTTCAACACAATTCAAAAAATACCGTCGAAAGTAAACCATCTTTTGTAAATATACTCTTACTGGAGGATATAGATTTTTTTTATCTTAGCAAGACTTAGACCAGGCGAAAATTGAAACGCATGGGAATTTTTCCCTTCCTAGCCATCGGTGAAAAGTCAGGAACACCAAATTTGAACAGCTCTAAAGGAAGGTTATTTCAGTCCACGTGTCTCGTCGTCTGCTACATTTTAAAAACGAAAAACCTTGATTATTATAAGCCAGTGTTTCTTTTTCCTTCGAGGCGTATAGAAGACAGCAAATTATTTGTCCTTGATAGCTAGTATAGTAGATTCACATCAACCGCGCATTTCATGTCTAGGTCAGTCCCTTACGACGTTTACAGCTCTGAGATTGGCTTATCACAGCCAATCAGGAGCGTCGTAAAGGTCTGGCTAGACATCAAATGCACGGTTGATGTGAATCTACTATAGTACGACTTCATGTTATGTTGGCAGTCTTGCAGTCATGCAACTCTCTCTCTCTCTCTCTCTCTCTCTCTCTCTCTCTCTCTCTCTCTCTCTCTCTGTTTCCGCGCCATTGTTTTGGAAGTCCAGTAATTAGGCAAAAATAACGACTTACTTTTTGAAATAAAGAACAAAATTATTATTATTATTATTATCATTATTATTATTATCATCATTATATTTTATTATTATCATATTATTATTATCATTATTATTATTATTATTGATTATTATTATTATTATTATTATATTATTATTATTATTACTATTATTATTATTATTATTATTATTCAGGAGATGAACCATATTCACAAGGAACAAGCCCACCAAAGGGGCCACTGACTTGAAATTCAACTTCCAAAGAATATTATGGTGTTCATTAGAAAGAAGTAACAGAAGGTAACAGAAAATATAGAAGTTATTTATAAATAAACTAAAAAAAAATGACAATTAATAATTGAATAGAGACAAAGGTTTTGGGTTTTAAATTAATTAATAAAATATAAGGAGAATTTCTTTTTGGTAGAAATATTTACAACTTGTCTTGAAATTTCTGAAGATCCAGTTGCTAGGATGAATGACCCTGTTCTACTCCAAAAAATAAAAAAAAAAAATGGAAAATTTGATAAAAAAAAAAAAAGTAAAAAACGCATCGACGGAAACTTTATAATCAGGAAGCTATATGGACATTGATAAAATTCTACCCATATCCAAAAGCTACTTTCAAATATCATAGAATCGTTTCATTACAGAGCCAAATGCCTGCACGTCCACTTCCTGTTGCTGCCGGATCAGCACTGGAGGGATTCTCATTGTTCAATTTCCGCTGGGAAAAACAAAGGAAAGTCGACGAGATAATCTGTCGTGAGTCGTCGACTTGTTCTTCTCGTGTTGTTTGTTGAAACGTCGACTTCATCTAATTGTTTTTTTTTTATTATTATTATTTTAATCTTTGGAGTGACATCTTGACTTGGTGCATGTTTGGTATTGTTAGGATTTTGATTCTCTCTCTCTCTCTCTCTCTCTCTCTCTCTCTCTCTCTCTCTCTCTCTCTCTAATAAGTCTTTGAGGCATCACAATCCTTGTAACTCTCTCTCTCTCTCTCTCTCTCTCTCTCTCTCTTTCTCTCTCTCAATCTCTAGTGAAAATAAATGGTGCAATAATTAATAGGGGGCGCTTAAGGCGCTCTCTCTCTCTCTCTCTCTCAACGATCTCATCTCTCTCTTCTCTCTCTCTCTCATATGCGATAAAAGATGAATAAAAGAAGAATAAAAAAAAGGCCCTCTAAGAAATGGAGGGACATTAACAATGAAAAAAGGAAATATGCAACATATTGGCAGAAAGGTATAAGAGAGAATTCACCCCTAGAATTGATAATGAAGATAATGATACAGAAAGAAGGGATGAAAATAGTGAATATTTATCACACATAGATATTAGCAAGCTGATATTGTGCAGATATAAATGAAATTAAAAATGGAGCGGCAGCTGGGCCTGATGGTGTCCCTGCTATTTTGTTAAAGAAAGTAGTTCAATCTATCTCAAAGCTACTTGCAATATTATTAAGACAAAGTGTAGATACAGGCAAGATTTATGATGAGCACAATTAGCATATATTAACCCCTACTTTCAAAGTGGATCAAGACTAGAGGCAAGTAATTATAGGCCTGTGAGTCTTACATCACATATCATGAAAGTGTATGAAAGGGGTAATGAAGAAAAAATAATATGAAACATATAATAAAAAATAATTTGTTTAATATAGGACAACATGGTTTTGTACCCGGAAAAAGTACACAAACCCAATTGTTAGTCCACCGTGAGAACATATACAAAAATATGAAAAACGAAAATGAAACAGATGTGGTTTATCTAGACTTTGCAAAAGCTTTTGACAAGGTAGATCATAAATATATTAGCGAAGGAAAATTAGAGAACATAATATAGTGGATAGAGTAGGAAGATGGTTAAAAGAATTTTTATACAACAGAAAACAGATAGTTATTGCAAACCGATGAGAAATTGGATGAAGATAAGGTAATATCCGGTGTGCCACAGTTTACGGTGTTAGCTGCATTACTGTTTGTTATTATGATTGCAGACATAGACAGTAATGTTAAGGAACTCGGTAGTGAGTAGTTTCGCCGATAACACAAGAATAAGTAGAGAAATTACTTGTGATGAAGATAGGAACGCGCTACAAAAGACCTTAACAGAGTATATGATTGGGCAGAGGTAAATAGGATGGTATTTAACTCCTATAAATTTGAGTCAATAAATTATGGAGATAGAGAAGGAAAGCTATATGCATATAGGGGACTAATAACGAGACAATCAATAATAAGGAAAAAGTTAAAGACCTTGGTGTGATGTTGAATAGGAACATGTTACGCAATGATCAAATAGCAATTCTATTGGCAAAATGTAAAGCAAAAATTGGAATGTTGTTACGGCACTTCAAAAGAAGAAAAGCTGAAAACATGATTATGCTTTATGAAACGTATGTTTGTAGTCCACTTGAATATTGCAATATAGATTGGTACCCACACTATCAAAAGGATATTGCACAAATAGAGAGTGTACAAAGGTCCTTTACAGCTAGAATAGAAGAAGTTAAGGACCTTGACTACTGGGAAAGACTACAATCCTTAAAATTATATAGTCTAGAAAGGAGAAGAGAATGCTACATGATAATTCATGTTTGGAAACAGATAAAATGAATTGCCGAAAACATCATGGAGCTAAAACTATCAGAAAGATCAAGCAGAGGTAGATTAATAGTGCCCAAAACTATACCAGGAAAACTAAGGAAAGTACACAGGACATTAATCCACTACGCACCAGCATCGATAATGCAGCGTCTATTCAATGCGTTGCCAGCTCATGAGGGAATATATCAGGACGTGAGCGTAGATGTGTTTAAGAATAAGCTGACATATATCTAAGCCGCATCCCCTGACCATCCAAGATTGGAAGATGCAAAATATACCAAGATGCACTACCAACTCTCTGGTAGACATTAGAGGTGACTCACACGAGGGACCTGGGGCAATCCGAACAAAATGTAAGGTCTGTAAGGTAAGGATCTCTCTCTCTCTCTCTCTCTCTTCTCTCTCTCTCTCTTTCTCTCTCTCTGAATCTCTAGTGAAAATAAACAGTGCATTCTTTAATATTAAGGCTCTCTCTCTCTCTCTCTCTCTCTCTCTCTCTCTCTCTCTCTCTCTCTCTCTCCCCTTTGTTTCCAGAGGCCATGATGCAAACTGGAATGGTCCGTCCAGTCCATCGTAATGCAGCCACCCACCTCGTACCAAAACTTTGATCAAAAATAATACTCGTGCTGGAACTTTCTCTTCCAGTCACAGTGAAAGAATGGTGATTCTGGAAGTCGCTTTCTCCAACCTTCATCATTTTGATCTGTTGCGTCATCGGGACTGAAGGGAGGAAAGTTAAGTGTGTATGTATGAGAGAGAGAGAGAGAGAGAGAGAGAGAGAAAGCCTCAATATTAATGAATGCACTGTTTACCTTCACCAGAGAGAGAGAGAGAGAGAGAGAGAGAGAGAATGCCTTAACATTAGTGAATGCACTATTTACCTTCACCAGAGAGAGAGAGAGAGAGAGAAGAGAGAGAGAGAGAGAGAGCGAATTCTGTACAGTACCAAACACAAAAGCAAGTCTGGAAAAGAGATGAGAGAGAGAGATGAGAGAGAGAGAGAGAGAGAGAGAGAGAGAGAGATTAAAAAAATATATATCTATAATTAAATTAATATATATACATATATATTTATAAATATAATATATAAATACATCAGAAAATAAAAAAAATAAGCTAGAAAATCTGTAACTAATCGATAAATATGTAAATGAATGAAAGAAACAGAATAAATTCGTGGGACGAGTATTATCGTATCTCCGATGAAATATAATCCTTGCTCTTCTGAGGGCAGAACAATAGTGTTAATTAGAAGAAAAGAAGAAGAAGAATAAGAAGAATGTATTTGAATCAAATGAACCATAAAAACCACAAGCAAGACAGAAGAAGAAAAAAAAGAGCATCTTGTCTTACGTAGCAAAAACATCAAGTTTCACCCGGAGAGGAGAT
>NC_061091.1:81102224-81104724 GCF_015104395.2 Macrobrachium nipponense | reverse complement strand
CGTAGCAGGAATCCTGTCATCCCGTGGGGGCTCCTGATCATCTGGTATTGTCGGGGGGTCGATCGCTGCTCTCCGGGCGGCGGTAGGAAGGAGAAACGTTTCTGGGGTGATGTTAAGATTTGGTTTCTCCTTGCCTATATGGAGGGCTTCTAAGAGGCGCAGACGTCGGGGATCCGTTGTCTGGTCTATTATTTCGATATTAAGAATAATATCATTTCTCTTTATCCGTTTGTTATGAGCAGTCCTGGCGTGGTTGACGATTGCTCCTTCTTGAGCGTGGCAGGAGATTCGCTTGGAGAAACGCATGGAGGTCATACCGACGTATTTGCCGAGGCATCCTCGGACGGGGCATGTGTAACGGTAGACCACACTCGTCTTCTTCAAGGGATCCTGCAGGGGCTCCGAAGGGTTGTTTCTCATCACCAGGCTGCTCGTCTTCTTCGGTTTTATAATAGATAAAAATATTAAGTTAATTATCCCAAGATCCCTGAAAAAGGAATATAGAAAAACTAGAGGCTGAAGTAGCTCCAGGACTCATGCAGAAGAGTGTGATCCTATTAAACAACCAAAAGGAAACGGTGCATATAGTAAGAAAAGTGATGGATCCTATGGAGGCAGGATGCAACCCGGAACCTCACACTATAAATACCACACAGTCAAATTGGAGGACTGTGATAGAGCAAAAAAAATAATAATAATAATAATAATTGAGAAGTATCAAGACCTAAAATAGAAATAAGAAGGATATGGGATATGCTAGTAGAAATCATATACCCGCAATCATAGGAACACTAGGCACGATCTCAAGATCCCAGAAAAGGAATTTGGAAGAACCAGAGGCCGAAATAGCTCAAGGACTCATGCAGAAGAGTGTGATCCTAGAAACAGCGCACATAGTAAGAAAAGTGATGGACTCTTAAGGAGGCAGGATGCAACCCGGAACTCCCCCACACTATAAATACCACCCAGTCGACTGTGATAGAGCCCAAAAAAATAAATAATAATAATAATACTTAGGAAGCAGATCTCTCTCAAAAATAATGAATAAATAATAATAATAACAATTTCTTAATTATAAGTGATCACCTAAGTAATCCTGAGAGACTGTACCATTCCAGCAAACACAGAAAAAAAAGTCAAGCTTGACACTACCAGAAACATTAGATTTGAAAGGTTGAACAAAGACATTACCCCAAATATAACTTCAAATTCATTTCAGTCACAAATTAGACTTAATAACTAAGTTCTCGTTCAACTTACCGAATTGAAATAAAGTTGAAGAGAGTCACGATATACCAATAAGTTCAGTCTTTCTAAGCCGGGTTGAGCTATCTCACCGTAAGCTCTGTTTTCTTAACATTACCTGTAGTACTTAGATTCTTGGAGACGTACTCAAGTTATTGAAGTTTCAAGTTTTAAGTTCATTTCTAAAGTCTCGGTTAAATGCAAAATCTTGGGTCCAGGAATTCAGATAAACATTCACTGAGTTGCTGATTAAACTGGAGTACCAAGACGAAGGTTCCTCTTGTGAAAATTACTCCATCAAGGTTCTGCCAAAATCCTCAGAGACAATTCTCGCGTAAGCTCTTCGAAGCCTTCAGCAGTCGGGGGATGGTTTCAAATGCTCTTGGTATACAGCTTAAACATACTTCTACTGAATTAACTTTGGAGGATTCATACATTGGTTCCATCTGGCTGCTTTTTGGAAGGTCAAAGGTCGGGTGTCAGACCTCGATAGCGAGATGTTATCACTGTTTGGAATTGTGAACTGCGTGAACTGCGTGGATTTCATTTAATGCCTCGAGATACTAGAAACGTTTTAACAAATAGATTCGAAGCTTGTTGAAGTTCATGAATTTCTACCTAAAAATACTTTTTAATTTTATGCCTCGAAATACTAAAAACGCTTTAAATAAAATCCTTTTGTTGTTTACGTGTAAAAACGGTAATCCGCTCTGGACATGAATCGACTGAACGCAAAGCAGCTTTGAGTTATTCAGGAAAATCCTATTTCGAGATCTTTTGATTTAGCCACGCGAATTTAAGAGCCTTACGGCGGTATTACTCCTTGGTTTCGGATCAAAGTACCTTGTTATTCATCGAGGAGAACGAGAAGTTCACTAGTCGCCTTTCGTTGGTGAATGAAGAACATTGAATGGAAGGGAAGGAAGTAGTTATGGAGTATTACTTGTTTACAGACTTTAAGAAAACTCTGAGTGACGTCTTTTATTCGCGGTTCCAATAATATTTTTTTGTAGGTTAATCTTTTGTAAATGTTTATCTTTTTTAAAAGGTTTAACTTCTGTAGATTATTTCAAGTGTTTCTGTGTTCATTTTATCTGTGAGGCTTTTTTTCTACAGAGAGAGAGAGAGAGAGAGAGAGAGTGAGAGAGAGAGAGAGAGAGAGATAAACCTATAAACCTCACTAAACGCAAAACAATTTTACATCCCAAATAATTCAAAAGATTAAAAGCAACAACAAAAGACCAACAACCTTATA
>NC_061091.1:81085751-81101724 GCF_015104395.2 Macrobrachium nipponense | reverse complement strand
CTGAGGTTGAAGATTAGCCTATTTCAAATTCAGAGGCTTTAAGGAATTTGAAGAATAAATTGGTTCATCTTGAAAGTCGAGGTCAGGAGTTGAGCGATTTACTCTACAATTATAAAGGTGTATTTTCAGATGTTCCGGGCAGGACCTGCTCATTACAACATGATGTTGATGTTGGCAATTCAAATCCTATTAAACAGCACCCATATCGCTTGAATCCACAAAAGGCAGAGATTGTTGAACGGGAAGTAAAATATATGCTCGATCATAAATTGATTGAACATAGTAGCAGCCAGTGGAGTTCCCCGTGTAGTACTTGTCAATACCGTTTATGTTTTGATTACAGGAAGGTAAATGCAGTCACCAGGACAGATTCATTCCCAATTCCTAGGGTGGATGACTGTATTGATCGCATTGGAAAGGCCAGATTTATCAGCAAGTTTGACATGTTGAAGGGTTATTGGCAGGTAGGTTGACAGACAGAGCCAAAGAGATATCTGCTTTGTTACACCCACTGGTTTATATTCCTGCAATGTCATTGCCATTTGGAATGAAAAAATTCGGTTAGTACTTTTCAGAGACTCATGAAATATGATTACCAAAGACCCTTGAGGGTGCACTACGTAAATAGATGATGTGGTAATTGTTGAGTGAAAACGTGGGAAGAGCATGTCAAGAAAAATTGCTGCATTTTTACAGAAACTCAGAGAAGCAGGTTTTGGTAGTGAATTTAAATAAATGCGAATTTGGGAAAGCCAAGGTAGTTTATTTGGGTCGCGAAGTGGGTCATGGCAAAGTAGCACCAAAGGATTCAAATATTAAAGCAATTTTAGACTTTCCAGTCCTAAAGATAAAAAGGGAGTAATGAGATATCTGGGTCTTGCCGGATATTATGGGAAGTTTGTGGCTAATTTTGCAGATATAGTTGCACCACTAACAAATTTGTTGAGGAAAAGGGTTGATTTTTAAATGGGATAACCAGTGCCAGGAAGCTTTTGATAAAGTAAAATCTATTTTGACTACTTCCCCTATTCTGAAAGCACCAGATTTTTCTATTCCTTTCAAACTAGCAGTGGATGCCAGTGACATTGGTATTGGTGCAGTATTACTGCAGGAAGACAACAGTGGGGTAGAGCATCCTATTTCTTATTACTCTAAGAAACTGAATGATTCTCAGAAGAAATATCCACCATTGAGAAAGAAACTTTGGCTTTAATTTTGGCTTTACAACATTTTGAGGTATACCAGTACCACCTCTTCATAACCGTATATACAGACCATAACCCATTAAAAATATTTGAATCGTTTCAGGAACAATAATCAGAGTTTAACAAGATGGAGTTCCTATTTTTACAACCCTACGATTTGAATATCCTACATATCAAAGGAAAGGAGAACGTCATTCCGGATGCATTGTCAAGGATGTGACTTGCTATATTTTTTGACCTGATGTTTGTTGGATGCAAAATATATATTACATATATATATTTTTTTCCTTTTTTAGGGGGGGGGGAGGTGTAATATAAATAAGTAAGAATTCTGTTTTGAATAGTTCGGGAAGAGATTGTTTAGACAATTGTCCAAATGCCAGTTAACTTCTTGTTCCCCATTTATCGATCAGGAACAAGGCTTCGGAGGTGGTCACGTCAGAGCAACGAGAGTTATGGTCGGCAGTGAGGTGTCTGTCTTCAAGGAAGGTCACTGATACGTTTAGAAGATACATTGTTGGATCGGTTTTCGCCGTTGAGTTGGAGCAATCAATTCCGTTTCCCAATTTGAGGTGTGGCTGTATGAGAAGAAGCGTTGGCCCTCTCGAGTTACGTTGGTGTGACCTGTTTAGATGTGGGAATTTCAGGAGTGTGGCTTCATTCCTGGATTGTGATGTCCAGGCGTATCTTCGTATCGGTGGCTGAAGAAGAACCTCTCGCTCAAGAAATTGTTTTCGAATACTCCCTATTCACTCGGAGACTAGAAATGCTTGTTTGAACGTTGACTAAGTTTTGTTTTATTATATTTATTAATTATTTTTCCATGAATATTACCTGAGCTCTTAGATACCGGTGGTATCTGCAAGTGTTTATTTAAGCATAATATAAGTGCTTTGAAGTGGTGTTTTGTGTGTAATTCTCCTCCTCATAATTAAACCTGTTTTTAAATATGTGTTGTGGTAGTTCATGTTGTGGACATCGTAACACTCTCTCTCTCTCTCTCTCTCTCTCTCTCTCTCTCTCTCTCTCTCTCTCTCTCTCTCATCCAACAAACATCAGGTCAAAAAATATAGCAAGTCACATCCTTGACAATGCAACCGGAATGACGTTCTCCTTTCCTTTGATATATATCGATGAAGAAAAAAGTAAACATCAGTCATGCATACCAAGAGACAGAAGGATCTTGTTCCAGAAAATCAGAAAGTGGAAAAAAGGTCTTGCAAAAGAAAAAAGAAAAATGCATGGAAGTTATAGAACTAAAAAGTAAGATAGAAAATGCAGAACAAAAGATTATACAATCAAAAGAAAATGAAAAAACGGGACTTGGAAGAAAAAACCTATTAAATATCAAACAAAACCCCAAACTATTATACTCATATGCGAAGAAGTGAAATAAAAGAAAGAGAATAGAAAATAGGCCCTCTAAGAATTGAAAGAGATTAAAACGAATGAAAAAAAAGGAAAAAAAAAATTTGCAACATATTGGCAAAACGATATAAGAGAGAATTCACCCCTAGAATAGATAATGAAGATAATGATATAGAAGTAAGGGCTGAAAATGGTGAATATTTAGCCGACATAGATATTAATGAAGCTGATATTGTGCAGGCTATTAATGAAATTAAAAATGGAGCTGCTGCAGGGTCTGATGGAGTGCCTGCTATTTTGTTAAAGAAAGTAGTTCATTCTATCGCAAAGCCACTTACAATATTATTAAGACAAAGTGTAGATACAGGCAAGATTTATGATGAGCACAAATTAGCATATATTACCCCATACTTTCAAAAGTGGATCAAGACTAGAGGCAAGTAATTATAGGCCTTTGTGAGTAACATCACATATTATGAAAGTGTATGAAAGGGTAATGAAGAAAAATATTATGAAACATTTAATAAAAAATAATTTGTTTTAATAAAGGACATGGTTTCGTACCCGGAAAAAGTACACAAACCCAACTGTTAGTCGACCGTGAGAACATATTCAAAAATATGAAAAGCGGAAATGAAACAGATGTGGTTTATCTAGACTTTGCAAAAGCTTTTGACAAAGTAGACCATAATATATTAACGAAGAAAAGAAAACTAGAAAACAATATCGTGGATAAAGTAGGAAGAATGGTTAAAAGAATTTTTACAAAACAGAAAACAGATAGTTATTGCAAACGACGAGAAATCGGATGAAGCTAAGGTAATATCCGGTGTGCCACAAGGTACGGTGTTAGCTGCAATACTGTTTGTTATTATGATTGAAGACATAGGCAGTAATGTTAAGGATTCGTAATGAGTAGTTTCGCAGATGACACAAGAATAAGTAGAGAAATTACTTGTGATGAAGATAGGAACGCTCTACAAAGAGACCTTAACAAAGTATATGATTGGGCAGAGGTAAATAGGATGGTATTTAACTCTGATAAATTTGAATCAATAAATTATGGAGACAGAGAAAGAAAGCTATATGCATATAGGGGACCTAATAATGAGACAATCACAAATAAGGAAGCAGTTAAAGACCTTGGTGTGATGATGAAATAGGAACATGTTTATGCATGATCAAATAGCCAATTCTGTTGGCAAAAATGGGAATGTTGTTACGGCACTTCAAAACAAGAAAAGCTGAACACATGATAATTATGCTTTATAAAATATATGTTCGTAGTCCACTTGAATATTGCAATATGATATGGTACCCACACTATCAAAAGGATATTGCACAAATAGAGAGTGTACAAAGGTCCTTTACAGCTAGAATAGAAGAAGTTAAAGACCTTGACTACTGGGAAAGACTACAATCCTTAAAATTATATAGTCTAGAAAAGAGAAGAGAACGCTACATGATAATTCAGGCATGGAAACAGATAGAAGGATAGCAGAAAATATCATGGAACTAAAAATATCAGAAAGAGCAAGCAGAGGTAGATTAATAGTGCCCAAAACTATACCAGGAAAAAATAAGGAAAGCACACAGAACATTAATCACTACGCACCAGCATCGATAATGCAGCGTCTATCAATGCGTTGCCAGCTCATCTGAGGAATATATCAGGAGTGAGCGTAGATGTGTTTAAGAATAAGCTCGACAAATATCTAAACTGCATCCCAGACCATCCAAGATTGGAAGATGCAAAATATACCGGAAGATGTACTAGCAACTCTCTGGTAGACATTAGAGGTGCCTCACACTGAGGGACCTGGGGCAACCCGAACGAACTGTAAGGTAAGTAAGGTCTCTCTCTCTCTCTCTCTCTCTCTCTCTCTCTCTCTCGTAGGTAAAATCAGTCCGCATTGTGATTCCCGCAAGTAAATAAGGTAAAACTAATTACTGACTCTCTCTCTCTCTCTCTCTCTCTCTCTCTCTCTCCTCTCTCTCTCTCTCTCTCTCCTCGTAGGTAACAAAGTCTTCATATCGTGACATTTTGTTTCATATACAGGTAAATAAAACTCTAATTCCTGACTCTCTCTCTCTCTCTCTCTCTCTCTCTCTTGTAGGTAAAATCAATCTGTATTGTGACTCACTCAAATAAAAAAAGTACAACTAATTACAGACTCTCTCTCTCTCTCTCTCTCTCTCTCTCTCTCTCTCTCTCTCTCTCTCTCTCTCAGTTGTATTTCCTTCCACGTTGAAAGAATCTTCTACAGACGACGTCGTTAAAATATTAAAACAAACATAATTTGTATTATTATTGTTCTGACATCCAAAGGAATGAAAATAACTAGTTTCACATAAATGTTGTGTACTTTTTCAATGAATGTTAATTAGAATCTTGAACAGATCCCAAAAGAGAATCGATACGAAGTATAATGTCATAGTAAATCGACAGTTAAGACTCAAGTGATACCAGTAATTGGACAGTTAAAGACCTTAAGACTCAAGTGATACCTTTATGATCTGTTTTTCATATATGAGAAACAATACAAGGAATATGAACCTTTCTATAAGAATGGAATGTATAATTCAGGCCAGAGGCCAAGTTCTGGGACCTATGATGAGGTCAATTCAGAGCTGAAAGAGAAACCCGAGATTTGAAAAGGTGTTGGAAGGTGTACCATGAAACAGCTGTTAGGAGATCGTTGAGCAAAGTAAGGTGGGGGAAAGATAATGTGGACGGAGGTACAGTAAAAAGGGAATGAAAGGGGTTGCAGCTAGTTGCCTTGAGGGACGCCGCAAAGAACCTTGAATAATGCCGAGGGTTCGACTGATGGTCACCTGCTATACATCAGCATCGTAAATTGTTAGATCAAACGTCTTGGGACACAATCAAAACGTTTATAGCGAATTTACTAATAATAAACGACCTTGAAGTGATGTGAATTACAACTTTATATCCTCAGGTGTTTCCAGCCACCTTAGGGGCTTCCCTCAACATCACCCCCCCCCCCACCCTCTCCCACCAACAGACAAGACCTGGAAACGTCCGAATATATTCCACATCAGCTGGAAATTTAATATCCAGGCAAAACTCCCTCAAACTAAGCTCATGATTTGCTCCATCTCCCTAACGAGAGGACGTTGCCTCTCGTATGTCGTATGGCATCCGATCAAATAGCAACTATTTGGGGAGGGGGGGGGGGGAGATGGGGGGAGGGGGTTTAGGGGACGAGGGTCTCCTGTAAGCTGATCCTGGGTCTCTTTCCTCTCCTTCTGTCTTACTCTGAATCCTCGGCTGGAAAAAGCTCTCAGGGGCAGAGAGAGAGAGAGAGAGAGAGAGAGGGAGAGGGTGTCCATAAAGTCCTAGTACCATTACAAGTATCTATTGATCAGTAACCATATAACATAGAGTAATTTAGTTCTTTTGAAGAATGTTCTACATTTCATCAACTTTATATTCAGAGCAGTTCATTCCACAAAAAACTGCATTCGACTATTTTATGAGGTTTCTGAGCAATGAATACTTGTAATGGTACTGGGACTTTATGGACACCCTTTATAAGTAGTAAATATGAGGTAACAGACGACAAAACCGAGACATCTGAATTCAGAAGTAAACAGCTGAGAGCAGGACTGAATTATTGCTCCTTGTTCTAACATTCTGAGATCAGATTTCTCAACAGCAGAAGTTCAGCTGTGCAACATTTTAATCTCAAACAAAATAAAATTTAGGGTATATTGAGTAGTCCATAAACATCTATATCAGTAGCATGAGTCTCCAAAATTGGTGAAGAAACCTACAGAGGTGTTAATGTTAAAAAAAAATGTTTGGAAGTATTTTTACAAAGAGAGCTTTCGCGATCATGATTGATCCTCCCTAGAGGGTCCAGCAGGTTTTTGAAAGCTCTTGTTTTTTATAATATATAATATATATATATATATATATATATATCATAGATATAATATATATATATATATATATATATATATATATATATATATATATATACATATTCATAATAAAAGGAACCCATAAAAACACCAAAATATAGAAAGAAAGTACAATATATGGAGTACTTTCTTTCTATATTTTGGTGTTTTATGGGCCTCCTTTTATTAGATGGAATTCTGTTGCAACAGAACATTTTTACCAATAATATATTATATATTATATATAATTATATATTATTTATTATTTATTTCTATTTACACTTACACCATTGATACTAGACAAGACGCACCATTTGCAGCAAATTTATGTTGATGTTTTTATTACAAAAGTCTCACCGTATTTAACTAAAATTACAGTCGTGAAAAAAATAATAAAAAACGTATACCTGTATTCGACCAGAAATTGGGATAATTGATTAGAAAAAATATCTTTCTCCCTAATGAATGATGGCATCAATTATACAGTGACATGATTCAAGATGAAATATTTTTCATCATAGTTATTCATTAACCTTTTTGATGAATTGAAGGTTTTTTTTTTTTTTATCAGGGAAAACCGACCAGTGTTCGTATTGATGAAAACGCCGTTGATGTACGATTTCATTTCGACAGAAATTATCTTAAAAACGAAAATTATTGTTTTAGATTAGAAATAATCGTGATAATAGGATTTTGTTACACACAGACAGACTGACAAGACACAAAATATATTCATATACAGACACAGACGGCGTTGAAGATAGAATATATTCCGCGTACCTTCTATAGATACACATACACAAATATACAAAATATATTCAATGAAACTCTTATATACATAGACGCATACGCAAAACATATTTCATGTACCTTCTATACTGACAGACACTCTCTCTCTCTCTCTCTCTCTCTCTCTCTCTCTCTCTCTCTCTCTCTAAGTTCAACTTTACTTTTCGACAGGGAAAAAAAATACTATGCGAGATGGTTCCAAGATATGTTCATTGATTTCTTGGAAATTTTCACGAATTATTTTTTTAATATTGTTGTTACTCTGTGTGTGTGTGTGTGTGTTACCTAAACTTTCTCTCTCTCTCACAATTTTTGCCATTGATTTGTATAAATTTTGAGTTTCTCTCTCTCTCATTTTCTCTCTCCTTGGTTACCTAAACTTCCTCTCTCTCTCTCTCTCTCTCTCTCTCTCTCTCTCTCTCTCATTGGTGACATCAACTTCCTCTCTCTCTCATCGGTCAACTACAGGACAATTACATTTTTCAATCACGACTTTTCCATCAATAATAATTTTTTTTTTTTTTTTTTTTTTTGCAGAATAATACCGTCGACGAAACCGGAGAACTGTCAAAACTAATCTGTCATCAACTTGCGGGCAACAAGGGCACATCCGACGAGGGTTCATCATCATCATCATCACAGCAGCTCCCATAATCCTCGGCGTTTTTGGGGTTTGATTTCGTATGTCAACACGACCTGACGGACAGTAGGCTTATAAAGCCGAAAGCGAAAAGGTATTCATATGATTATATAACATTCAGTCCGCTATGAAATTGCCACCAGCCAGTTATTAATTAACGTCCGATCTCGTTGGTAATTCGATCCTGGGATGATAATAATAGTTTTGACGATTTTAATTCGTGTAGATAATAACGTCTCTCTCTCTCTCTCTCTCTCTCTCTCTCATAACAATAAACATTAGATTCCCTAAAATGAAAAAAAATTCCCCTCTCTCTCTCTCTCTCTCTTTTAATAGCAGTAAATGTCAGCCTTTTCTATAATGAAAATCTCTCTCCCTCTCTCTCTCTCTCTCTTTCTCTCTTTCTCTCTCTAATAAGGGTAAACAGTAGATTCCCTAAAAAGAAAAAATCTCTCTCTCTCTCTCTCTCTCTCTCTCTCTCTCTCTCTCTCTCTCTCTCTCTCTCTCTCTCTCTTCGCAACTTATATTGACGAAAAGATTATATCCTGAGCCTTCGTTAAGGTAAAAAGGACTCTTTTGGTACAAAGTTAATAATAATTTCTCAGAATATTTCTCAAACTTCGAAAACCAGTAAGTACTTTTTTTTTATTTAAAGGTCTTATGTTAAAATAATCATATTTTATGTAAGCCATCGTTTTGCAATTTGCAACAAAAATTCAAAAGATAAAAATGATAAAACAACTATTATGGAAAGTCATGATGAATTCGACTGTCCGTGAAACTAGATAAAAATGGCTTTTTAGAGTCGTTTATTTAGGGTGATTGAGTCCCATGGTTCACACTAGCCCTCCTACTCCAATTTACGCCTTGCCTCACCCAGGGAAAGAGCCCATGCTGGCATAAGGCCATGTTACTTTAAACTAACCTACAAACTAAATAGAACATTCATGTTCATATACCATAGAGCGGGACTTTTCACAAAAAACAATTTTAAAAAAATACAAATATTTCCGAATAATGGTTCCATTCATCCCTACCATGAACGAAACCAGAAAAGTAAATACCACAAACTGACTTACTTGGGGAGAAGCAGATAGTAGAAGTCTTCCTTGTAACAACTTGACTGATGAACAGAAATAAAAATCCTTTTGATTTCATCGTCCTTAGTCCATACAGAGTCGACGATTATATCCCAGTATTTCCCAGTTATAATACCTTGAGGTGTCTTGCTGTATACCCAATGCATGACAAAGAACAGGATGCCTTAAACACCCGTTTTTAGATGCCCTGAACTGCTCAGATGGGGGCCGCTGGAAATATTTTTTCCCAGTAGTGATGTCTTTTCCTCACTGGCGAGAGAACCACGTTCGAATCCTAGTCGAGAGATTGCAAAATGTTACTCGTTTTTGGCTTTGCAAGCAATGTGCCTAGTCTTGCATGCAATCAGAATTATGTTTCAGAATCCATTATATCTCTCTATCTATCTTCGGATTGAATGATCTCTCTTGAAATTACTCAACACAACACAGGCAGTATTCTCGACTAGGCTAATTCACTAGTTTTTACCGCTAAACATTCAAGTCACTATATTCCATTTCCTTTAATCACATAAACAGAACTCTTGCTGATTGTCTATCACTTGGATGGAAACCAGGTTATTTATTACAGATTCAGTCATGGAGGTCACTAAACTAGGACAGAATCTCTGGCAACCTGGAAGGACTACACAGAACATGTGACATGTCCTCAGATTCTTGACTATTCAGAGAAAATCTGCACTATGGCCAACTACCCACCAAGTCAAATCCACGACTCAAACGCGTAAATATTGTGATTTCCAGATCGAGGCAGAATAAAATTCCTCTAAATGCTTTAAGACGACGACTATATTAAAAAAGCATTGTCACTGTTCGGGTGTGAGCAGCTAATCGAGATCATTCTGAAATTTATTTAAAACGTTCACAAGAGATATGTGTGATTTTGGTTCTGGTAATACACAAAATGACTTTCGGTTCGTAGGCTAAGACAAGCCACGATTACCAACATAATTTGTAAAATATGTTACGTATTGTTGTTCTAAAATTTGCAGATACTCTGAGTGTACGTCAAAGAGGAATATATTCTGTGATGATAACTATTTTTTTTGGCAAAAAGTATCACATAAGGTAATATTTCCCCTTCTGTTACCCTATTTTGATTTTGAGATATTTTGACATATTGGCATCACTGGCTACATGGAACACAGAGTGTCAACACTGCCATTCTTTTAAGTTTCTTCCCGACCAAATAATCCCCGAAAACAAACCCTGCTTGCTTCCTGTCAGGTCATTCAGAGATGCATTTCATTACAGAAAAAAGACTTACATCCACGCAGATTTTTCCTTTGCTGCAGACAGAGATCAGGCAAAAGAAATCTTTGCAAAATTGATATCCTAAAAGGACTTCCAGACCGTTCAGTCAGTTTTAACGACTGTTTTTCTCGTTACATTTCGAAACAAAGTACATTTTAGATTTCACCTAAAGATACAGCAATATGTCAACATCTTGACGAAATAATTGCAAGAATTTCAGTCCAAATAGTCCAACAACAACTGATTTTAAAAGCTCTTTATTTTGGCGAACTATGGGATGTGATTCTTGCCCACTATAAAATCAAATACGTCTCTGTTTAAGAATATAATATTTATCCTTTGTGGGGCTATTGCATGCGTTTTCCTGCCATTTCAATGGTTTTAAATTTGGCTGTTCTGATTAGCCAGCACCCGTCGGATTTAAACATATTTCTTTTGAGTTTTTATTTCACTAAATTTCAACACAATTCGGAAAATACCGTCGAAAGTAAACCATCTTTTGTAAATATACTCTTACTGGAGAATATAGTTTTTTTTTATCTTAGCAAGACTTAGACCAGGCGAAAATTGAAACGCATGGGAATTTTTCCCTTCCTAGCCATCGGTGAAAAGTCAGGAACACCAAATTTGAACAGCTCTAAAGGAAGGTTATTTCAGTCCACGTGTCTCGTCGTCTCCTACATTAAAAAACGAAAGAACTTGATTATTATAATACCGTGTTTCCTTTTCATCCGAGGCGTATAGAAGACAGCAAATGATTTGTCCTTGATAGCTAGTATAGTAGATTCACATCAACCGTGCATTTCATGTCTAGGTCAGTCCCTTACGACGTTTCCAGCCCTGTGATTGGCTTATCAACAGCCAATCAGGAGCGTCGTAAAGGTCTGGCCTAGACATCAAATGCACGGTTGATGTGAATCTACTATAGTACGACTTCATGTTATGTTGGCAGTCTTGCAGTCTTGCATCTCTCTCTCTCTCTCTCTCTCTCTCTCTCTCTCTCTCTCTCTCTCTCTCTCTCTCTCTGTTTCCGCGCCATTGTTTTGGAAGTCCAGCAATTAGGCAAAAATAACGACGTACTTTTTGAAATAGAACATTATTATTATTATTATTATCATTATTATTATTATTATTATTATTCTTATTATTATTATTATTATTATTATTATTATTATTATTATTATTATTATTATTCTATTATTATTATTATTATTCAGGAGATGAACCATATTCACAAGGAACAAGCCCACCAAAGGGGCCACTGACTTGAAATTTAACTTCCAAAGAATATTATGGTGTTCATTAGAAAGAAGTAACAGAAGGTAACAGAAAATATAGAAAGATTATTTATAAAAAAAAAAAAAATGACAAATTAATAATTGAATAGAGACAAAGGGTTAAATTAATTAATAAAATATAAGGAGAATTTCTTTTTTGGTAGAAATATTTACAACTTGTCTTGAATTTCTGAAGATCCAGTTGCTAGGATGAATGACCCTGTCTACCAAAAAATAAAAATGAAAATTTGATATAAAAAAAAAAGCAAAAACGCATCGACGGAAATTGATATCAGAAGCTATATGGACATTGATAAAATTCGACCCATATCCAAAAGCTAATTTCAAAGATCATAGAATCGTTTCCTTACAGAGCCAAATGCCTGCACGTCCACTTCCTGTTGCTGCCGGATCAGCACTGGAGGGATTCTCAAAAATTGGTTCCATTTCCGCTGGGAAAAACAAAGGAAAGTTGACGAGATAATCTGTCGTGAGTCGTCGACTTGTTCTTCTCGTGTGGTTTGTTAAAAACGTCGACTTCATCTAATTGTTTTTTTTTTTTTTCTATTATTATTTTATTTTAATCTTTGGAGTGACATCTTGACTTGGTGCATGTTTAGTATTGTTAGGATTTTGATTCTCTCTCTCTCTCTCTCTCTCTCTCACTAATAAGTCTTTAAGGCATCACAATCCTTGTGACTACTTTAACTCCTCTCTCTCTCTCTTCTCTCTCTCTCTCTCTCTCTCTCTCTCTCTCTCATAATTTCTAGTGAAAATAATGGTGCAATAATTAATATTAAGGCTCTCTCTCTCTCTCTCTCTCTCTCTCTCTCTCTCTCTCTCTCTCATATGCGATAAAGATGAATAAAAGAAGAATAGAAAAAGGCCCTCTAAGAAATGAAGGGAGATTAACGAATGAAAAAAAGGAAATATGCAACATATTGGCAGAAAGATATAAGAGAGAATTTACACCTAGAATTGATAATGAAGATAATGATACAGAAAGAAGGGATGAAAATAATGAATATTTATCACACATAGATATTAGTGAAGCTGATATTGTGCAGGCTGCAGCTGGGCCTGATGGTGTCCCTGCTATTTTGTTAAAGAAAGTAGTTCATTCTATCTCAAAGCTACTTGCAATATTATAAAGACAAATTGTAGATACAGGCAAGATTTATGATGAGAACAAATTAGCATATATTACCCCTACTTTCAAAAGTGGATCAAGACTAGAGGCAAGTATTATAGGCCTGTGAGTCTAACATCACATATTATGAAAGTGTATGAAAGGGTAATGAAGAAAAATATTATGAAACATATAATAAAAAATTATTTGTTTAATTATGGACAAATATGGCTTTGTAACCGGAAAAAGTACACAAACCCAATTGTTAGTCCACCGTGAGAACATATACAAAAATATGAAAAAACGAAAATGAAACAGATGTGGTTTATCTAGACTTTGCAAAAGCTTTGACAAAGTAGATCATAATATATTAGCGAAGAAAATGTTAGAGAACATAATATAGTGGATAAAGTAGGAAGATGGTTAAAAGAATTTTTACACAACAGAAAACAGATAGTTATTGCAAACGATGAGAGATTGGATGAAGCTAAGGTAATATCCAGTGTGCCACAAGGTACGGTGTTAGCTGCATTACTGTTTGTTATTATGATTGCAGACATAGACAGTAATGTTAAGGACTCGGTAGTGAGTAGTTTCGCTGATGACACAAGAATAAGTAGAGAAATTACTTGTGATGAAGATAGGAACGCTCGATAAAGAGACCTTGACAGAGTATATGATTGGGCAGAGGTAAAATAGGATGGTATTTAACTCTGATAAATTTTAGTCAATAAATTATGAAGATAGAGAAGAAAAGCTACAGCATATAGGGGACCTAATAACGAGACAATCAATAATAAGGAAACAGTTAAAGACCTTTGTGTGATGTTGAATAGGAACATGTTACGCAACGATCAAATAGCAATTCTATTGGCAAAATGCAAAGAAAAATTGGAATGTTGTTACGGCACTTCAAAAGAAGAAAAGCTGAAAACATGATTATGCTTTATAAAACGTATGTTCGTAGTCCACTTGAATATTGCAATATATGGTATCCACACTACCAAAAGGATATTGCACAAATAAAGAATGTACAAAGGTTTTTTTACAGCTAGAATAGAAGCAGTTTAAGGATCTTGACTACTGGGAAACACTACAATCCTTAAAATTATATAGTCTAGAAAGGAGAAGAGAATGCTACATGATAATTCGTGTATGGAAACAGATAAAAGGAATTGCCGAAAACATCATGGAGCTAAAAATATCAGAAAGAGCAAGCAGAGGTAGATTAATAGTGCCCAAAACTATACCAGGAAAACTAAGGAAAGCACACAGGACATTAATCCACTACGCACCAGCATCGACAATGCAGCGTCTATTCAATGCGTTGCCAGCTCATCTGAGGAATATATCAGGAGTGAGCGTAGATGTGTTTAAGAATAAGCTCGACAAATATCTAAGCCCCATCCCAGACCATCCAAGATTGAAAGATGCAAAATATACCGGAAGATGTACCAGCAACTCTCTGGTACATTAGAGGTGCCTCACACACACTCTCTCTCTCTCTCTCTCTCTCTAGTGAAAATAAATAGTGCATTCATTTATATTAAGGCTCTCTCTCTCTCTCTCTCTCTCTCTCTCTCTCTCTCTCTAGTGAAAATAAATAGTGCATTCATTAATAATATGACTCTCTCTCTCTCTCTCTCTCTCTCTCTCTCTCTCTCTCAGACACACATATTGGAAATTCCTTAACTCTCTCTCTCACTCACTAATATGTCTTTGAGACATCCTAATCCTTGTAACTCCTTGTAACTCTCTTTCTCTCACTCTTTCTCAGTCTCTAGTGAAAATAAATAGTGCATTCATTTATATTAAGGCTCTCTCTCTCTCTCTCTCTCTCTCTCTCTCTCTCTCTCTCTCTCTCTCTCTCTCTCTCTCCCCTTTGTTTCCAGAGGCCATGATGCAAACTGGAATGTCCGTCCAGTCCATCGTAATGCAGCCACACTCGTACCAAACTTGTATCAAATATAATACTCGTGCTGGAACTTTCTCTTCCAGTCACAGTGAAAGAATGATGATTCTGGAAGTCGCTTTCTCCAACCTTCATTATTTTGAGCTGTTGCGTCATCGGGACTGAAGGGAGGAAAGTTAAGTGTGTATGTATGAATGTGTGTGTTTGTGTGTATGTGTGTGTGAGAGAGAGAGAGAGAAAGAGAGAGAGAGAGAGAGAGAGAGAGAGAGAATTCTGTACAGTACGAAGCACAAAAGGAAATCTGGAAAAGAGAGAGAGACAGAGTGTACGAAACACAAAAGCATGTCTGGAAGAGAGAGAGAGAGAGAGAGAGAGAGAGAGAGAGAGAGAGAGAGAGAGATTAAAAAAATATATATCTATAATTAAATTAATATATATACATATATATTTATAAATATAATATATAAATACATCAGAAAATAAAAAAACAAAAAAATAAGCTAGAAAATCAATAACTAAATCGATAAATGTGTAAATGAATGAAGGAAACAGAATAAATTCGTGGGACGAGTATCATCGTATCTCCGATGAAATATAATCCTTGCTCTTCTGAGGGCAGAACAATAGTGTTAATTAGAAAGAAAAGAAGAAGAAGAAGAAGAATGTATTTGAATCAAATGAACCATAAAAACCACAAGCAAAACAGAAGAAGAAGAAAAAAAGAGCATCTTGTCTTACGTAGCAAAAACCTCAAGTTTCACCCGGAGAGGAGATGTGCGCATAAATGAATTCACTTGTTTTTTCCCGAAACGATAAACAGAAGCGTAATCGGACGCTCGAGATCGTATTAGCGCAACCCGGTAGTCTGTTAATGAGCATCGGGAGAGAGATACTGCTGCTTTTGTTATCAGTCCTCCAGACATTTTTCCCCTCGTCAGGGAGCCGTGGGACGAGAAATATCTCGTTTTCTTTATCAAGCTTCGCTCTGGAACTATTCCGATGTGAAATGGTGCCTCAAATGGACGTGGAAATGTCCCATGATGTTTATCCACATTACTATAAAAGTAGATTCACATCAACCGTGCATTTGAGATCTAGGCCAGTTCCTTACGACGCTCCTGATTGGCTGTTGATAAGCCAGTCACAGGGCTGGAAACTCTGAGTCTCACGAGAGAGTTCACATAGGCAGCATGTATGTTCCACCTCTCCTGAAAGACGTATCCTACCCATGAGAACTCTCGAGAGAGACTGGGAGTTTCCAGCCATGTGATTGGCTTATCAACAGCCAATCAGGAGCGTCGTAAGGGACTGGCCTAGACATCAAATGCAGGGTTGATGTGAATCTACCATAGCAAGAGGTAACAGGTGTATAAAC
>NC_061091.1:81053251-81080751 GCF_015104395.2 Macrobrachium nipponense | reverse complement strand
TATATATATATATATATATATATATATATATATAATATATATATATATAGGCATAGTTTTTCTCTAATACAATTTTCGTTAAAAGCAATTGCTTTAGTGGCATCAATAAGTTTCTTGCAGGTATCTTCATACCGACGAAGTTTTTTTCCGATTCTCGTTCGTCAATTTCTGGTGTGAAAAATACGCAGACTTCCTTCTTCCATTTATTGAATTTTGTCGCGACAGCTGTTTCGCCTTATGGCATTATCAAGCGACTACTGACTTACAATCTGACCTTTCGGCATATTTATTCATCGTGTGGGGAGGTATGACATTGAGGTATGGGTACTGGTTTAGTCTAGGGATTAACAGCTTAAGGGCGTTGCTTTGGATACAAAGAACATAAGGACATATGTAGTATGACAATAAGAGTGAAAGTTTAAGCAGTGGTTAAAGAAATATTCAAAATACAATGCCATGTGCTAGAGTTTCCTTAAATGTATGTTTAAAATTTTTTATTGCTGCTTCGATAATTTGATCTGCATAGCCGTTGTTTGTCAGCAGTTGGCGAATTCGATCGAGTTCGTTATATGTCCTCTCCATGATGAGCTGTGTGTGAAGGCTCTGTTGAAATACGCACTCACGACAACCTTTGTGTATGCGTCCGGGCATTCCCCGCGTGCGTTCAAGCAACGGCTAGCGTTTGTTGCTTTCGTATAGACGGTCGTCTTGAACTGTCCTTCGTGTTGTTTTACCAGGACATCAAGAAATAGCAAAGTCCTCTGCTGGCTGTGCTCTGTGGTGAAGTTGAGCACTGAGTTTTCTTTTCAGAGCATCTGCTAGTTTTCTGCATCGTTAGGTTCTTTTATTGTGACAAACAACGGCTATGCAGATCAAATTATCGAAGCAGCAATAAAAAAGAAAATGGACGAATTTTACCAACTCAACACGATGACGAAAAACGAGGAGAACTTGATTATTTACCATCGTGTAAATTATGCTTTACTCTACGATAGGTCGTTTGTGTATAGCAAGGTTCAAATTGCTCTCTCTCTCTCTCTCTTTCTCTCTCTCTCTCTCTCTCTCTCTCTCTCATGGAGATTAAGGATAGAATTATATGACTGGTGAATCTTCTCTCTATACATATATATATATATATATATATATATATATATATATATATATATTATATATATGTATATATATATATATATATATATATATATATGTATATAGATTGAGAGAGAGAGAGAGAGAGAGAGAGAGAGAGAGAGAGAGAGAGAGAGAGAGAGATTTAGACCCCACCAACATTTCATAAAAATGTGAATATTTAGAGATGTTCATTGCATCAAGTACCAGGCCTTTTTGATTTTTACAATTTTTTTCTTCCTTGAGAAGAGAGAGAGAGAGAAGAATTCAACCAGGTTCCATTTTGAATTCTATCCTTAATCTTTCCATGATTAGAGAGAGAGAGAGAGAGAGAGAGAAGGAAGATTGAGAGAGAGAGAGAGAGAGAAGAGGAGAGAAGATTCACCAGTCATATAATTCTATCCTTAATCTCATGAGAGAGAGAGATAAGAGAGAGAGAGAGAGAGAGAGAGAGAGAGAGAGAGAGAGAGAGAGAGAAGAGGATTCACCAGGTTCATATAATTCTATATCTTATCTCCATGAAGAGGAGAGAGAGAAGAGAAGATAGAGAGAGAGAGAGAGAGAGAGAGAGAGAGAGAGAGAGAGAGAGAGAAGAAGATGAATGAGCAATTTGAACCTTGCTATACACAAACGACCTATCGTAGAGTAAAGCTAATCCATAAATCAGTTATCCCTAAACGCGCGCGTGCGCACACACACATACAGGAGATGATAGTTCTCAACAGCTTATTATGAAAGCAAGGTTCCGGATAATGATCTCATTAGCTCTCTGCTCAAAACAGAAGTCTTCAAAAACTAATCCATCTTTATCCCTGTCCATCTTATGATCATTGTGCATAACAGTCTTAGTTCATTCTTTTTGGTGTTTTTTCTAAGCCTTTTTCTCTCTCTCCTTATGCTTCAGAATCATATATTTCATTCGCTTTCACCATTCAAACTTCACTGCAATAAAGGAGCTTTGGCTCATATACTAGTGCTCTAATACATAGCCAGACGTTTTCCAAACTTATCTTCTATAAAGGGTAGTTGGCTCATATACTAACCCCCATATACATTGCTAGACGTTTTTTCATACTTTTCTTCTATAAAGGAGAGTTGGCTGATATACTAACCCTCATACATAGCCAGATATTTTTCATACGTCGCTACTATGAAGGAGACTTGGCACATATACTAACCTCCTTATACACAGACAGACATTTTTTCATACTTCACTTTTGTAAAGGGGAGTTGGCTCATATACTAGCCCTCTAATACTTAGCCAGACGTTTTCCATACTTCGCTTCTGTAAAGGAGACTTGGCTCATATTCTAGCCCTCTAATACCCTTCTAGACATTATCAAATCTATTTCTCGCAAAATCCCACTATATTCATTGCTCCATCTTTCTGGTTAGTCCTCATTCTGAATCACTTTGAATACCAATTCTTCCTCTAGCAGACATTTCTTGACTTTTTTCTATTGTTTCTGCACCTTCTCTTTACTATCACCAATCTTCCTCTTTTCAACCTTCCCTTGCCAGTGCTTTAAGCAGTCACTGACTTGAATCTTAGGGAGCATAATGAAAATGAAGAATAGATTGTTATGTTCGCAAGGTTATGAGCATCTCAGTAATTGGTGCATAGTCAGATCGGAGGCTGTGCTGAAATTAATATTTAGTCTTATCATTTTCAGTCTCCCTGAGGATGGCGTGCAATTATAACCTCAGATGTTCGAGCGAAGATGTAATATATTACTACCCTAAAACAATTCTCCTTGTATTTTAGTGATTTCCTTATATTTTTATATAATTATTAATGGTTCGATTTACCTTTTGTCTGTATTTCCAGTTACTTTCTGTTACTTCTTTCAAATTAACACCATAATATTTTTTAGAACATTAAATTTCAAGTCAGTGGCCTCTTTGGGATAGTTCCATGTGAAAAGGGTTCATCTTCTGAATAATAATAATAAAATAATAATAATAAAAATAATAATAATAATAATAATAATAATATAATAATAATAACAATAATAATAATAATAATAATAATAATAACTGTGTATGCTGAAAACACACCTTCTTTCGAATATGTTTTATCAAAAATAGACACAGAATTTACAGAATTGATTGTATATAAAATTCTCTCAATTCTTCTCATGCCAGAAAAACAGATCATTAGAAGAATTGAGAGAATTTTGTACAAAATCAATTCTGTAAATTCTGCCATTGATTTTAATAATAATAATAATAATAATAATAATAATAATAATAATAATAATAATAATAATAATAATAATAATAATAATAATAATAATCAATAATAATAATAATAATAATAATAATAATAATAATAATAATAATAATAATAATAATAATAATAATAATAATAAAAATAATAGACAAAATTGGTAATGAAGAACAGTAGGAGAAGGAAAACCAACTTAAGCATGGCATGGAAAGACTAAAAGAAAGCCTTCGACATGATACCACACATATGGCTAACAGAATGCCTGAAAATATATGGGGCAGAGGAAAACACCATCAGCTTCCTCAAAAATACATTGCGCAACTGGAATACAATACTTACAAGCTGGAATAAGACTAGCAGAGGTTAATATCAGGAGAGGGATCTTCCAGGGCGACTCACTGTCCCCACTACTCTTCTTAGTAGCCATGATTCCATGACAAAAATACTACAGAAGATGGATGCCGGGGTACCAACTCAAGAAAAGAGGCAACAGAATCAACCATCTGATGTTCATGGACGACGTCAAGCTGTATGGTAAGAGCATCAAGGAAATAGATACCCTAATATAGACTGAAAGGATTGTATCTGGGAACTTCAGGATGGAGTTTGAAATAGAAAAATGTGCCTAGTCATCATACAAAAAGGCAAAGTAACGAGAACTGAAGGGATAAAGCTACCAGATGGGAGCAACATCAAACACATAGATGAGACGGGATACAAATACCTGGGAATAATGGAAGGAGGGGATATAAAACACCAAGAGATGAACGGACACGATCAGGAAAAAATATATGCAGAGACTCAAGGCGATACTCAAGTCAAAACTCAACGCCGAAAAATATGATAAAAGCCATAAACACAGGGCATGCCAGTAATCAGATACAGCGCAGGAATAGTGGAATGGACGAAGCAGAACTCCGAAGCATAGATCAGAAAACCAGGAAACATATGACAATACACAAAGCACTACACCCAAGAGCAAATACGGACAGATATACATAACACGAAAGGAAGGAGGGAGAGGACTACTAAGTATAGAGGACTGCGTCAACATCGAGAACAGAGCACTGGGGCATATCTGAAAACCAGTGAAGACGAGGGGCTAAAGAGTGCATGGGAAGAAGGACTAATAAAAGTAGACGATAGAGCCAGAAATATAAGAGACAAGGAGAAGGACAGACAGAACAGAAGGACTGGCACAACAAACCAATGCACAGACAATAAATGAACTAGTACATGATACGACTTTTTAAAACCGCCGTCTCTAAAGCGCCTGCGAGACTTACCACTAACCATTACACCCCACATCCTAAAAGAAAACCTAGCAGTGATGACACGTGGCAATGGCTACAGAGGTGAGGGCTAAAGAAGGAAACTGAAGGAATGATAACAGCGGCACAAGATCAGGCCCTAAGAACCAGTTATGTTCAAAGAACGATAGACGGAAATAACATCTCTCCTATATGCAGGAAGTGCAATACGAAAAATGAAACCATAAACCACATAGCAAGTGAATGCCCGGCACTTGTACAGAACCAGTACAAAAAGAGGCATGATTCAGTGGCAAAAGCCCTCACTGGAGCCTGTGCAAGAAACATCAGCAACCTTGCAGTAATAAGTGGTACGAGCACCAACCTGAGGGAGTGATAGAAAACGATCAGGCAAAGATCCCCCCCCTCTGGAAACTATGGTATCAGAAAAGATATGGTGATACGTGCAAATAGACTAGACGTGACGTTTGGTTGACAAAGTCAAGAAAGTATCACTCATTGATGTCGAAATACCATGGGACACCAGAGTTTGAAGAGAGAGAGAGGGAAAAAATGGATAAGTATCAAGATCTGAAAATAGAAAATAAGAAGGATATGGGATATGCCAGTGGAAATCGTACCCATAATCATAGGAGCACTAGGCACGATCCCAAGACCCCTGAAAAGGAATCTAGAAAAACTAGACGCTGAAGTAACTCCAGGACTCATGCAGAAGAGTGTGATCCTAGAAACGGCGCACATAGTAAGAAAAGTGATGGACTCCTAAGTAGGCAGGATGCAACCCGGAACCCCACACTATAAATGCCACCCAGTCGAATTGGAGGACTGTGATAGAGCAAAAAAAAAAAAAAAAATAATAATAATAATAATAATAACTTATTAGGAAAGCAGACCCTCTCTCAAGCATACTTTATTAAAAGTAATAGCTACTTAAGCAGCGTAACACTTGTAGAGATTATTCTATATTTTTCGAATAGCGGCTTTTTCCGTGCTACTTATACGAGCTAGTAGAGCCATACTAGCCTGTTTAAGTAGTACTGAAATGGCCGCTATTCGAAAAATATTGAATCTCTACAAGGGCAACGCTGCCAAAACAGCCATAGCTTTTAATAATAATAATAATAATAATTATAACAATAATAATAATAATAATAATAATACTAATAATAATAATACAGTATATTTTGTGATGTTTCCTGTACGCATTTTGATCTATTAGTAATCTGATACCTTAGATTTAAGTTGAGGGGTTATAGGCTTAAAATATCATTCATAATAATACAGCCAAAATTAATCTGTAATATATTATTCGACGTTTACACTATTTTTCAGCGAAGGCCCAGGATACATTAACACCAAGTTATCTGGAAGATTGTTTCTTACTGATGGCGATGTTTTTTTTTTTTATAATTTCCAGAGTTAATATTGGAAACTAATCATAGAGGGAGATAGCTGAATTATAATTACGATCGCCGAGTATCGGAGAATTAATCTGAGTTAAGCTACAAGATTACTTTAGAACCTTTACCAGGAATTGTCCTGCTAAGATTGCTTTAATATTCCTAGGCTGTTCTTGTCACATATATGCATCGTTAAGCTAAGATGCAGTGCATTAGATACCCTAATATAAATCATGTATTTTTAGTTGGTTTACTTAACATTTTTACTTATTTATTTATTTATTTATTTATCTGATTTTCTAACAACTGATCTTCTATTTCTGTATTTCCCATTATCGTCTGTTATGCCACATTCTTTAGAAGCCTCAATTTCCCTGAATAATAATAATAATAATAATAATAATAATAATAATAATAATAATAATAATACTAATAATAATAATAATAATAATAATAATAACAATAATAATAATAAAGAACTAGCCAGCGTCGATGACACATGGCAATGGCTACAGAGGGGAGAGCTAAAGAAGGAAACTGAAGGAATGATAACAGCGGCAACAAGATCAGGCCCCTAAGAACCAGATATGTTCAAAGAACGATAGACGGAAATAACATCTCTCCCATATGTAGGAAGTGCAATACGAAAAATGAAACCATAAACCACATAGCAAGCGAATGCCCGGCACTTGCACAGAACCAGTACAAAAAGAGGCATGATTCAGTGGCAAAAGCCCTCCACTGGAGCTTGTGCAAGAAACATCAGCTACCTTGCAGTAATAAGTTGCACGAACACCAACCTGAGGGAGTGATAGAAAACGATCAGGCAAAGATCCTCTGGGACTATGGTATTAGAACGGATAGGGTGATACGTGCAAACAGACCAGACGTGACGTTGATTTGACATAGTCAAGAAGAAAGTTATCACTCATTGATGTCGCAATACCATGGGACCCCAGAGATTTTGAAGAGAAAAGAGAGGGAAAAAAATGGATAAGTATCAAGATCTGAAAATAGAAATAAGAAGGATATGGGATATGACAGTGGAAATCGTACCCATAATCATAGGAGCACTAGGCACGATCCCTAGATCCCTGAAAAGGAATCTAGAAAAACTAGAGGCTGAAGTAGCTCCAGGATTCATGCAGAAGAGTTGTGATCCTAGAAATGGCACACTAGTAAGGAGAGTGATGGACTCCTAAGGAGGCAGGATGCAACCCGGAGCCCCACACTATAAATACCACCCAGTCGAATTGGAGGACTGTGATAGAGCAAAAAAAAAAAAAAATAAAATAAAAATAATAATAATACTAATAATAATATAATAATAATAATAAATAATAATAATAAAATAATAATAATAATAATAATAATAATCAAGTCAAAACTCAACGCCGGAAATAAGATAAAAGCCATAAAACACATGGGCAGTGCCAGTAATCAGATACAGCGCAGGAATAGTTGAATGGACGAATGCAGAACTCCGTAGCATAGATCAGAAAACCAGGAAACAACGACAATACACAAACGCACTACACCCAAGAGCAAATACGGACAGGACTATACCATAACACGAAAGGAAGGAGGGAGAGGACTACTAAGTTATAGAGGACTGCGTCAACATCGAGAACAGAGCACTGGGGCAATATCTGAAAACCAGTGAAGACGAGTGGCTAAAGAGTGCATGGGAAGAAGAACTAATGAAAAGTACACGAAGACCCAGAAATATACAGAGACATGAGAATGACAAACAGAACAGAGGACTGGCACAACAAACCAATGCACGGACAATACATGAGACACACAAAAGAACTAGCCAGCGATGAAACGTGGCATGGCTACAGAGGTGAGAGCTAAAGAAGGAAACTGAAGGAATGATAACAGCGTTATTAGGCCCTAAGAACCAGATATGTTCAAAGAACGATAGACGAAAATAACAAAAAGAGGCATGATTCAGTGGCAAAAGCCCTCTACTGGAGCCTGTGCGAGAAACATCAGCTACCTTACAGTAATAAGTGATACGAGCAGCAACCTGAGGGAGTGATAGAAAACGATCAGGCAAAGATCTTCTGGGGACTATGGTATCAGAACAGATAGGGTGATACGTGCAAATAGACCAGACGTGACGTTGATTGACAAAATCAAGAAGAAAGTATCACTCATTGATGTCGCAATACCATGGGACACCAGAGTTGAAGAGAAAGAGAGGGAAAAATGGATAAGTATCAAGATCTGAAAATAGAAATAGAAGGATATGGGATATGCCATTGGAAATTGTACCCATAATCACAGGAACACTAGCACGATCCCAAGATCCCTGAAAAGGAATCTAGAAAAACTAGAGGCTGAAGTAGCTCCAGGACTCATGCAGAAGAGTATGATCCTAGAAACGGCGCACATAGTAAGAAAAGTGATGGACTCCTAAGGAGGCAGGATGCAAACCGGAACCCCACACTATAAACATACCCACCCAGTCGAATGGAGGACTGTGATAGAGCAAAAAAAAAAAAAAAAACAAAAAAAATAATAATAATTGACAAGTCTCAAGACTAAAAATAAAAGAAATAGAAGGATATGGGATATGCCAGTAGAAAATGTATACCCGCAATCATAAGCCACTAGCCACGATCTCAAGATCCCTGAAAAGGAATCTGGAAGAATCAGAGGCCGAAGTAGCTCCACGACTCAGCAGAAGAGTGTGATCCTAGAAACGGCGCACATAGTAAGAAAAGTGATGGACTCCTAAGAAGGCAGGATGCAACCTGGAACTCCCCCACACTATAAATACCGCCCAGTCGAATTGAAGGACTGTTATAGACCCAAAAAATAATGAATAAATAATAATAATAATAATTTTTGAATTATAAGTGATCACCTAAGTAATCCTGAGAGACTCTGTACCATTCCAGCAAACACAGAAAAAAAAGTCAAGCTTGACACTACCAGAAACATTAGATTTGAAATATAACTTCAAATCCATTTCAGTCACAAATTAGACTTAATAACTAAGTTCTCGTTCACTACCGAATTGAAATAAAGTTGAAGAGAGTCACGATATACCAGTAAGTTCAGTCTTTCTAAGCCGGGTTGAGCTATCTCACCGTAAGCTCTGTTATCTTAAAATTACCTGTAGTAACTTAGATTCTTGGAGACGTACTCAAGTTATTGAAGTTTCAAGTTTTAAGTTCATTTCTAAAGTCTCGGTTAAATGCAAAATCTTGGGTCCAGGAATTCAGATAAACATACACTGAGTTGCTGATTAAACTGGGGTACAATACGAAGGTTCCTCTTGTGAAAATTACTCCATCAAGGTTCCGCCAAAATCCTCAGAGACAATTCTCGCCATAAGCTCTTTGAAGCCTTCAGCAGTCGGGGGATGGTTTCAAATGCTCTTGGTATACAGCTTAAACATACTTCTACTGAATTAACTTTGGAGGATTCATACATTGGTTCCATCTGGCTGCTTTTCGGAAGGTCAAAGGTCGGGTGTCAGACCTCGATCGCGAGATGTTATCACTGTTTGGAACTGTGAACTGCGTGAACTGCGTGGATTTCATTTAATGCCTCGAGATACTAGAAACGTTTTAACAAATAGATTCGAAGCTTGTTGAAGTTCATGAATTTGCTACCTAAAAATACTTTTTAAATTTATGCCTCGAGATACTAAAAACGCTTTAAATAAAATCCTTTTGTTGTTTACGTGTAAAAACGGTAATCCGCTCTGGACATGAATCGACTGAACGCAAAGCAGCTTTGATTTATTCCAGGAAAATCCTATTTCGAGATCTTTTGATTTAGCCACGCGAATTTAAGAGCCTTACGGCGGTATTACTCCTTGGTTTTCGGATCAAAGTACCTTGTTATTCTCGAAGAGAACGAGAAGTTCACTAGTCGCCTTTCGTCGGTGAATGAAGAACACTGAATGGAAGGAAGGAAGTTATGGGAGTATTACTTGTTTACAGACTTTAAGAAAACTCTGAGTAACGTCTTTATTCGCGGTTCCAATAATATTTTTTTGTAGGTTAATCTTTTGTAAATGTTTATCTTTTTTAAAAGGTTTAACTTCTGTAGATTATTTCAAGTGTTTCTGTGTTCATTTATCTCGTGAGGCTTTTTTTCTACAGAGAGAGAGAGAGAGAGAGAGAGAGAGAGAGAGAGAGAGAGAGATAAACCTATAAACCTCACTAAACGCAAAACAATTTTACATCCAACAAATTCAAAAGATTAAAAGCAACAACAAAAGACCAACAACCTTATATATGTATATATTCAGATGGTTACATCTGCTTCTCCAATATCAGATAAGGACTTGTGATGGTCTTTGTGGCGGGTGCCTCTTTATTGGAGAGAGAGAGAGAGAGAGAGAGAGAGAGAGACTCACCAGCCATATGATTCTGCTCTTAGTATCCCTGAGAGAGAGAGAGAGAGAGAGAGAGAGAGAGAGAAAGAAGGAGAGAGAGATAATATTCCTCATCCATCATATTCTGTCATTCAACCCCATGTGAGAGAGAGAGAGAGAGAGAGAGAGAGAAACTTACCAGCCATATGATTCTGCTCTTAGGCTCCCTAAGCGAGAGAGAGAGAGAGAGAGAGAGAGAGAGAGAGAGAGAGAGAGAGAGAGAGAGAGAGAAAATCATCAATCATCCTTATAATTCTGTCATTCAACCCCATGTGAGAGAGAGAGAGAGAGAGAGAGAGAGAGAGAGAGAGAGAGAGAGAAACTTACCAGCCATATGATTCTGCTATTAGGCTCCCTAAGCGAGAGAGAGAGAGAGAGAGAGAGAGAGAGAGAGAGAGAGAGAGAGAGAGAGAGATTAAATTCATCAATCATCCTTATATTTCAGTCAGAGGAGCCATATGATTTTTTCCTTATCTTCATGAGGAGAGAGAGACAGAGAGACAGAGAATTATTTGACAACAAGAAGCAATAATTTCGTCTGAAAACGCTTTTGTTCTTGTTTGCCTAATCAATTCAAAAGCTAAATTGAAAGACTTCACGTAAACAATTAGATTCTAGAGGTGTAAAATATCAATTAAGTAAACATACGTACACACGCATGTACAGACATACACACGCTACAGAGGACGAAGATAGAATCAATAGGTTGTTAGCTTAGAATAAAATTCAGATACAGATTTACACTTCGCTCGTAATTGCTAGTCAGAGGAGGTCAGATCCTATTTGGATAATAATAATAGACCAGAAAACAAGAAACACATGACAATACACAGAGCAATACACCCAAGAGCATATACAGACAGACTATACATAACACGAAAGGAAGGAGGGAGAGGGCTACCAAGCATAGAGGACTGCGTCAATATCGAGAACAGGGCACTGGGGCAATATCTGAAAACCCGTGAAGACGAGTGGCTCAAGAGTGCATGGGAAGAAGGACTGATAAAGGTAGATGAAGACCCAGAAATATACAGAGACAGGAGAATGACAAACAGAACAGAGGACTGGCACAACAAACCAATGCACGGACAATACATGAGACACACTAAAGAACTAGCCAGCGATGACACGTGGCAATGGCTACTGAGGGGAGAGCTCAAGAAGGAAACTGAAGGAATGATAACAGCGGCACAAGATCAGGCCCTAAGAACCAGATATGTCCAAAGAACGAAAGATGGGAATAACATCTCACCCATATGAGGGAAGTGTAATGTGAATAACGAGACCATAAATCACATACCAAGCGAATGTCTGGCACAAAATGAGGCACGATTCAGTAACAAAATCATAATACTTTTAGAAAAATTCATCGTTCATCTCTCGACCTCACCTTTATTCCATTGCAGTCGAAGGAAGTCTGACTTTTCTTGCGTCCAAAGTACGATGATCCCCATCTTATCAGAGTACGACCTCGACGAGTGAAGTGTCCTAGATCCCTGCATTTATTCCTGTCCATACAGTGGGCCAGTCTCCTTCACGAGTGGGATTGGAGAGACGTCCTTTGACACCAGGGGTCTCAGAACAATGAGGTCTCTTCGAAACACAGCCTTCAATGGCCTTTACTGGTTCTACATTGCGTTCAGCACTGGAACTCCAGACCTCTTGTTGTGGGGCGTGTTTGTACCGTACGCAACACTGTGGAACATTGTGCATTGTCTTACAACCTAACAATAGAACTTACCAGTGATATCATTTTCCATTTTTTTTATTCTTAAGATACGGTTTTTAAGTTTTATCGAAGGTGTTGTGTCCTGTTTATACATGAGCTGATTCTTGGGAGAGCTATAAACGGCGCCCAGAGAGATTGTCATTTTTTCACTCTGAGGTGAAATGAAAATAATGTATGATGCCTTTTTAAAGGTTCATTTCTATAGTGTATTTATTACTTATATGTATATATATATATATATATATATATATATATATATATATATATATATATATATATATATATATATATGTATATATATATGTGATAAATGTATATATATATATATAGTAATATCCACATGAAGTGGAGTTCAAACTTCCTACAATTTCCATCCTTCTATAATTACCCGGAGATCTTCAACAGATAAAAGAACTTTTAAAATAAAGTATATGAAAAAACTGCCAATTTCCTTCTCTAACTTTAATTAGCTGCCCTACTTTTTATTTCAAATGAAGAAGCGTGCCTCTCCCTCCGTCTGGTGATCTAATTAATGAAGATCTGTAAAGATAAATACAGTGCATTTCAAAAGTAGTTAAATCATGTCCATCATTTGTATGGCCAGGAGAGTGAATGGTTTGGTGTAAGTGTTGTACTGAGAAAGTGGTGTGGTATTTAGCCATGACTGCTTAATATCTAAGGCTAGTCTTGGAATTGATGAAGTGATAATAGTAGTAATTTATGAGCAGAAGATTAGGAGGAAACAAAGAATAGAATGGGGTTGTTTAGCCTTTATGGAAGTGAAGTAAGGATGCTTTTTTTATCTGATATTATTCTCTTGAGAAGTTGTAGAATGGTCTGAGTTGGGTAACTGGATGAAGCAATGGAGTTTGGGAGAGATTTGTCAAGTGGAAAGAAAGGGGAAAACCCTATTTAAGGATTGTTTAGCCAGCTCTCCTTTATGGCAGTGAAGTGTTGATATAAATATTTTGTATAATGAAAGAAGAGAGAAGTGGTGAAATAGTTTTAGTGGATAACTGGACGAAATGGTTTTGTCACATAGTATACATAGGCTATACGCACATTTATTTCAGCTCCATTATAACCTCATTGTTAACAATATTGTCCCAGTTTGATATTTCCAAAGTTCGGATTCCGTCGGAGCCTCAAAGCATGAACTCAGCAAGATACGAAAATGAATGTCATCATTCGGCCTTTCAGACGACGAAGTTTACGAAGATGAAGCAATATGCCCACACAATGCTTCGCCAGAATATACTTCAAAACTTACGTTTGGGGGAGGGGGGTGGTTGAATTCGCTTGTGAAAGCAGAGGTTGGATGCTCTGTATTGCTCGCTTCGCTTTCCTCACAACCAGACTGCTTTTTGTTTTTGCCATCCAGAGAGAGAGAGAGAGAGAGAGAGAGAGAGAGAGAGAGAGAGAGAGAGAGAGAGAGAGAGAGAGAGAGAGAATTCCAAAATACTTCATCCTCGTTCAAAGATTATTTCTGTATAAAGGACTGTCCTTAACAGGAATTCACAGTGATGTTAAAAGAAAGAGAGAGAGAGAGAGAGAGAGAGAGAGAGGATTAGAGAGAGAGAGAGAGAGAGAGAGAGAGAGAGAAAGAGGACAAAAATTAATTTCAGATTACTTTATCTTGTTTCAAAAGATTATTCCTGTTTCAAAGGTCTGCCCTTCTCAGGAATTCACACACACACACAGAGAGAGAGAGAGAGAGAGAGAGAGAGAGAGAGAGAGAACAAATCTCAGTTTTAGAACATCTACTAGAATTCTTGTTTATATCAAAAGATAAGTTGTGTGTTCCTAATCCCTTACTTTCAATCACATTGACATTGTCTAAGGAACTAATTTATGACCCTAGGTCATCTCAGGCTTAACATTCAGTAACCTTACTTACTATTTGATGATTTTAGATTTTTTTTCATATATTTATTTCAAGTCTTTATAATACATTCTTGAGGTGGAGTTCTGTCATTCATTCCTTAATATTTATATCATAAATGCATATTCATTTTTGAGAATCTGATGAATTTATGACCATCTTGAGCGATGGTGGGCCATACAGGTTAGCTCAGTAAAAACACAACTATAATTCATCTCAATCCATAATTTCACGTTACATAAAAAGAATATTTGAAATTACTATCTATAACAGAACCAATCCCTCTGCAAGTGAAGGCTGAATGTGAACGAAAAGTGTTGTATAAACATCACAGAAGCGACAATTATTCTGTCATAACAAAATCTATTTCAAGCAGATTTCCAAGATTCAATTCCGCAGTCTTGCAGTAAGCTGGAGGTCGGAGCATGCCTTGTTCAGAAAGCTAAAACCTGGGGTATGATTCACACCGTACTTTGGGGGCGGGGGGGGGGGGGGGGGGGGGGGGGTGGTTGAATCAATGTTGTGGTTTGAAATCCCAGTCAGGGAAAAGTGGTAAGACGTGATGTGAGTAGAAATAGTTTTTAATGTCCCCCATCCATCAAGTGGTCTTAGAGCATGGGTTGGTAAGCCCTCTCTCTCTCTCTCTCCTCTCTTCTCTCTCTCTCTCTCTCTCTCTCTCTCTCGTATCGTTAATTACATAGATGTTCTGCACTTAAAGAAATAACGATTCCTCTCTCTCTCTTTAATTAGATTGCTTTATATAATTTTCAAAGACATAATGTATACTGCACTTAAAAAATAATGATTCTCTCTCTCTCTCTCTCTCTCTCTCTCTCTCAACTCTCTCTCTCTCTCTCTCTCTCTCTCTCTCTCTCTCTCTCTCTCTGTTAGATCAATGAAAATTCATAAACGAATTATAGTCTCCTTGGCAAAGAAAGCTACGTAGTAATAATAATAATAATAATAATAATAATAATAATAATAATAATAATAATAATAATAATAATAATAATAATATGTTTTTATTTAAAAGTGATTGCTGCCTCAGCTGCATTAATTTTATAAAGGTCTTCTCTATTTTTCTAATTATTGTTTTCTCATTGTTGCTTAAAACTGATGAGCAACGCACGAAGGTTGACATATCTCAATTAGGTAATAGTAAAAAACGATTCGATTTTTTTATTAGGTAAATAATTCCAGTGGGGGTAGTAAACAAATTTTTCAGAAGAACTTTCATAAAATTAATGCAGCTGAGGCAGCAATCACTTTTAATAAAACATGTTTAAAATAGGGTTTACTTCCAGCATACAATAATAATAATAATAATAATAATAATAATAATAATAATAATAATAATAATAATAATAATAATAATAATAATAATAATAATAATAAAAGAGTTCCCATTAGCAAAACCCATATTTTTAAAACTCGTTTAAACACCTGTTAAAAATTAATGCAAAAACAAAATCCACTAAAAAATCTGATGCACAATAATAATACAAAATAAAATAACAGTGGCCAGAATTAAAATTCCATCCTTACGAATTTTAAAACGTCCTGCAGTCTGCTCTATGACATTGTTGTGGGAAATAATACGACCAGGAATTTCATTAAAAAATTTTCTGAGAGTTGAGAGGGACTTTCTCTGGCTCTTTGCAGAATTCTTTCTTTGTTTTTTTTTTTTGTTTTTTTTTGCTTTAGAGAGAGAGAGAGAGAGAGACAGAGAGAGAGGGAAAGAGGGAGAGAAAGAGGGAGAGAAGGAAGTGAGATATTAAGGGAGATAAAGAGAGAGGGCTAGAGAATAAGAATAAGGGAGAAAAAGAGAGGGAGAGATTGAGGGTGTGGGAGAGGGAGAGAGAGAAAGAGAGAGATTGAGGTTGTGGGCAAAGGAAAGAGAGATTGAGTGAGAGGGAGAGAGAGATCGAGAGATCGAGAGAGAGAGAGAGAGAGAGAGAGAGAGAGAGAGAGAGAGAGGGCAGAGCTGTGAGTGCTTATTATTATTATTATTATTATTATTATTATTATAATAATAATAATAATAATAATAATAATAATAATAATAATAATAATAATAATAATAATAATAATAATAATAAAATATAGAATCAAGGAACGCATTATTACCCATTATAATATATTTCAATAAAAAATTCCACAAAACTTGAAAAACGGTAAAAGTCAAGGTTCAGCTCAGCCGATAGTCTACTTTGCATCCTGCACGTAGTGCAGACAGTTCAATGCAAATTAGGCCTATACGATTGAGGGTTGGATTATTAGCAGCCTAATGGAGTAATTCGTGCTTGCTTGCCTGCTTGCTTGCTTGCAACGAGAATTTGCTTGTTGCTTGCTTGCAGGGTTTTTTTTAGTAATTCTTGTTGAATTTACGTTTATTCAAGAATGTGGTCGAAATAAAAAGCTGTCAATCTTCATGAACGTAGCTCGTTCTGTTTGAAACATCGAAGTAGCACCCGGAATGGTAAATCTAATTATGTTGTCAACGACGAGTCACGGCGACGGTGCTTAATTCAAATTCTCATCCTGGCTGGACTGAACTCAGTTTAGTTCCTGTTTGCAAAAAAAAAAAAAAAAAAAAAAAAAAAAAAAAACTTTCCATTTGTGTGCGTTTTGAAGTCGACATGACAGTTTCAGTAATATATTTTTTGATAAATTGATATATTGTTAATCCCGTAAAGAGGGATAGCGCTGTCAGTATACCTCATGTGGTGTACTGTAAGCATTACAATGAAAGGTTTCATTTTCATATATTAAAAAAGTAGGATGGTTACCTAGTAGTAACTTTATGATTAATTAATATTTTCTTATCCCTGTTAGGGGGTATTGCCGTCTGTGAACATCACGTGGTACACTATAAGCAACCCCTTCCATTCTTTTTACTGTACCTCCGTTCGTATTTTCTTTCTACCATCTTATTTTCCACAATCCTCTCCTAACAATAGATGCATAGTGCACTGCTTGAGGTTTTCCGGGTCCTGTTACATTTTTCAAACTATATACTCTCAGTTTCCTTCTGTGATGAATGGCCTCCAAAAGGTCCCAGCACTTGGCCTATGGCCCCCTGGCTACAATCATATCTAATCCTTCGTTCTTACTTCAGATTTGCTGTCCAGCCTCTTTGACACATTCTTTTTATTGTCTTAAAGTGAATGGATGTATAAGTACCCTAGTGCTTGGCTTTGTAGCCATATTTTGATAAATCAGTCTATAGTAGACTTGGAATTGGAGCATAAAATTTAGGACGTTGGCCAAGTGCCGGGACCTATATGGTGAGGTCATTTACACCATGAAACAATTGCCAGGAGAGGTTTGAGGAAAGTAAAAGGGAAGAAAGAGAATATGAAAGGAGATGCAGTAAAGGGAATGAAAGGGGTTGCAGCTACGGACTTACGGACGCCGCAGTGAAACCTACGTAATGCCTACAGCGCACTGCGGTGAATTGCACTGGAAATACTACTAACCTAAGTATGCTTATAAACAGCCAGATCGAATAGTTACTCTGTTATAAAGGTAGTTGATCGCACAGCCGGTCAGGAAACGATTTTATTTTTTAGAAATTATGGATATTTTTATTTTTCGTTGGCTGACGAAAAAAAAAAAAAACAGACAGAGGACGAGTGATTCTGACGAATGGTTAAGTGAGATATTCCCCTTCCCCCCTCTTCAATTTCACGGTCGGTAAAGAGTGACGGATGAGCTGCGCGGATATCCAATTATATATTTTTTCCAAGAAATCAAATGTCGGAAAAGGTATTTCTTCTTTTTGTGTACTGGACACAATACAAAGACTTGATTGAGTCATTTGTTACCTGAAGTAATTTTATTCTAGCGTTTATAAAGTTGCTGGAATGAATCAGACCTGTTAGATTGTTGCCCTTGTGTTATATAGACAAACTGAAACATGGTAAAAGCAATTTTGATGAGTTTTTATTAGTATTGTCTTACTCACAACCTCAAAACGCTAAGTGCAATGCATTTCTACCCTAATACTACATTTCTTGTATTTTAATATTTTTTTATCTACTAATCCATTTATTAATTCATTTTTTGATAAGTGGATCTCTCTCTTTTCTGCATTTAACTTCACTCTCTTACTTTTTAACGAACGCCATAATATTCTTTGGGAGCTTGAATTTCAAGTCAGTGGCCTCTTTGGTGGGTTTGTTCCAAATGGAATAAGGTTCATCTTCTTAATAATAATAATAATAATAATAATAATAATAATAATAATAATAATAATAATAATAATCTTTTAAAGCTTTAATTTCAGGTCAGTGGCCCCTTTGGTGGGTTTGTTCCATGTGAATAGGGTTCATTACTGTGTAATAATAATAATAATAATAATAATAATAATAATAATAATAATAACTAACAACAAACAATAATAATAATAATAATAATAAAATAATAATAATAATAATAATAATAATGAAAAAAATGAAATAACGGGCATAATACACACCACCAGTATCACAGAAACAAATAACTTGGCATATACAGGAGCAAAATTAGTAGCAGAACTGATGGGGATACGAACACCAACACCACCGAACAACCAACCAACAGAAACCAACACCCAAGCAACCTCCTTGGAAAAGGCGCTGGAAAAGCAAATCATGGTGATGAGATCTGACTTGAGTAAACTGAAAGAGATGGCAGAAAAAAGGCTAAGAAGCAAGAAAACAAGGGAGGAAACTCAACGAGAAATACAAAGTACAAGAGAGGACTAAACAACACAATAGAAGATGTAAAACAGAGGCTTAAGGACAAAGCACATAAGATCCAACGGTACATGAACAGGAATAAGGGATACCAAACGAACAAACTATTCGGAACTAACCAGAAAAGACTATACAGCCAACTAAGAGGGGAAGACAACCACCAAGAAATTCCTGAAGCCGAACCAAGTAAGAGACTCTGGGAAAACATATGGAGCAATCCGGTATCACACAACAAACATGCAACATGGCTCCAGGACAGAGATCACGACAGACACGGTCAGACACCAACTAAAGAAAATGCCAAACTGGAAAAACCCCAGGTCCCGATGAAGTCATGGATACTGGCTCAAAAACTTCAAGGCCCTACACCCCACGAATAGCAGAACAACTCCAGCATTGTATCTCAAATCACCATGCACCCAAACCAAATGGATGACCACAGGAAGAACATCCTTAGTACAAAAAGACAAGAGTAAGGGAAATATAGCCAGTAACTACAGGCTATCACCTGCCTACCAATAATGTGGAAGTTACTAACAGGTATAATCAGTGAAAGGCTATACAACTACCTAGAGGAAACAAACATCATCCCCCACCAACAGAGAGGCTGCAGAAGGAAGTGTAGGGGCACAAAAGACCAGCTCCTGATAGACAAAATGGTAATGAAGAACAGTAGGGGAAGGAAAACCAACCTAAGCATGGCATGGATAGACTATAAGAAAGCCTTCAACATGATACCACCACACGGCTAATAGAATGCCTGAAAATATATGGGGCAGAGGAAAACACCATCAGCTTCCTCAAAAATACAATGCGCAACTGGAATACAATATTTAAAAGCTCTGGAATAAGGACTAGCAGAGGTAATATCAGGAGAGGGATCTTCCAGGGAGACTAACTGTACCTCATACTACTCTTCGTAGTAGCCATGATTCCCATGACAAAAAGTACTACAGAGGATGGATGCCGGGTACCAACTCAAGAAAAGCGGCAACCAGAATAACCATCTGATGTTCATGGACGACATCAAGCTGTATGGTAAGAGTATCAAGGAAATAGATACCCTAATCCAGACTGTAAGGATTGTATCTGGGGACATCAGGATGGAGTTTGAATAGAAAAATGCGCCTTAGTCAACATACAAAAGAGCAAAGTAACAAGAACTGAAGGGATAAAGCTACCAGATGGGAGCAACATTAAACACATAGATGAGACGGGATACAAATACCTGGGAATAATGGAAGGAGGGAATATAAAAACACCAAGAGATGAAGGACACGATCAGGAAAGAATATATGCAGAGACTCAAGGCGATACTAAGTCAAAACTCAACGGCGGAAAATATGATAAAAAGCCATAAACACATGGGCAGTGCCAGTTATCAGATACAGCGCAGGAATAGTGGAATGGACGAACAGGCAGAACTCCGCAGCATAGATCAGAAAACCAGGAAACAAATGACAATACACAAAGCACTACACCAAGAGCAAATACGGACAGACTATACATAACACGAAAGGAATGAGGGAGAGGACTACCAAGCATAGAAGACTGCGTCAACATCGAGAACAGAGCACTGGGGCTAATATCTGAAAAACCAGTGAAGACGAGTGGCTGAAGAGTGCATGGGAAGAAGGACTAATAAAAGTAGACGAAGACCCACAAATATACAGAGACAGGAGAATGACAAACAGAACAGAGGACTGGCACAACAAACTAATGCACGGACAATACATGAGACAGACTTAAGAACTAGCCAGCGATGGACACATGGCAATGGCTACAGAGGGGAGAGCTAAAGAAGGAAACGAAGGATGATAACAGCGGCACAAGATCAGGCCCTAAGAACCAGATATGTTCAAAGAACGATAGACGGAAATAACATCTCTCCCATATGTAGGAACGTACAATACGAAAAATGAAACCATAAACCACATAGCAAGAAAAATGACCGGCACTTGCACAGAACCAGTACAAAAGAGGCATGATTCAGTGGCAAAAGCCTCCACTGGAGCCTGTGCAAGAAACATCAGCTACCTTGCAGTTAATAAGTGGTACGAGCACCAACCTGAAGGAGTGATAGAAAACGATCAGGCAAAGATTCTCTGGGACTATGGTATCAGAACGGATAGGGTGATACGTGCAAATAGACCAAAACGTGACGCTGATTGACAAAATCAAGAAGAAAGTATCACTCATGATGTCGCAATACCATGGGACACCAAAGTTGAAGAGAGAGAGAGGGAAAAAAAATGGATAAGTATCAAGATCTGAAAATAGAAATAAGAAGGATATGGATATGCCAGTGGAAATCGTACCCATAATCATAGGAGCACTAGGCACAATCCCAAGATCCCTGAAAAGGAATCTAGAAAAACTAGAGGCTGAAGTAGCTCCAGGACTCATGCAGAAAAGTGTGATCCTAGAAACGGCGCACATAGTAAGAAGAGTGATGGACTCCTAAGGACGGCAGGATACTGAAGATCTTAAAAATAAAATTCACCAGCACATTTATGGGCCAAATTCGTGACTTGGGAAGAGACATAACTTCACAAATCTAAAACAAGGGAAACTGCCATTATTCAAATCGCAGAAAATACGACAGGTGCGGACAAGAGCATTCCCATTGCCAGATCGTATAAATATTCACTGACTATGTTTTATATGGAAGGGTAATTGATGCTGAATATGTAATCAGATGTTGCCAAGTCATCAACCACCAATGCTACTCCCACCCCCACCAACGCCCATACCTCCATCCCACACCCCTTTCTCACCACACCTTATCCATCATACATCTTCTTACACCTCGTAGGGAGGTAGCGCCCTCAGTGCACCTCGAGCGGTTCACTGTAGGCATTACTTAATTATTTGCAGCTTCTCTCGGCCCCTAGCTGCAACCTCTTTCATCCTTTTGTTCTACCTCCGTGCTATCTCTTCTTTAAGAACTTTTTTCAATCTCAATTTTCCCTTCAGCGCTGCATGACCTGGTAGGTCCCAGCGCTTGGCATTTGGCCTGAATTTATATTCTATTCTATTCCGCATTCATACCCGAAATCTCAGTCTTGTAGGGACAAATAGACTAATTTCTTTCTTTTAATATAAAGGTATGCAGTCCAGTTAGACGTATTAGCAATTGGACAACCTTACCTATATATAAATTATATATATGGAAAAGACATCTTTTGTTTTAGGTTCACCAATAAGATGGTATAATGATTTTTGTTTTGTTTGAATAGAGGCACTAAAAATTCCATTAGAGTCTCGCATATGTAGTAACATTCTCTCTCTCTCTCTCTCTCTCTCTCTCTCTCTCTCTCTCTCTCTCTCTCTCTAGTATAGATTCACAAGAAACCTAGGACCTTCGATTGAAAACAAATATTTACTTTACATTTTATTGACAAAGTAGTCCTATATAGACATAAACATTATGGCATGATAGAGATATCTTGAGAACAGAACTCCCTCTCTTCTCCTCCTTATCCTTCTTCGTCTTCTCCTTCTTCGCCAGTTAGAAAACACCCTAATATCTATCGTCGTCTACGTGGAGAGTAATAAAAGTGACAACACAATAATCCTCAATTTGGAACACTTTCTCGTCGACACAGTGGAAGTTCTGACACGAATCAAGACCAGATTTCTTTTCCAGCTCGTAGATTTGGGTAGATTTCTTCGCAGACACGTCATGTTTCAGTATTAAGATGAAAACATTCTAAGTTTTCGAAATGCTCTGTTTCCACATAGAAAATAGTTTCTTTTAGGTTTATAGAAATGCTATACACCAAAGGATTGTTTTTCTCGTTTAGGTCGAATTTCAGTCAGAAGTGGACCCATTTTTCTTGGACGAACACTGCAACTGCTTACAACAAGCAAACCTACTGAACCACCTTACGACTGGTCAATGGTTTATGTCATTTCCTACAACACTTTGATGTCATATGATCCATAAGTCGATTATTAGAAGGGAAAATTTAGCGTTAGAATTATTCCCAACTGATACTACATTTTTAATAGGATTTGTTTAGATTCACAGTTTTCGTGCGTGAATATGAAGTAGCCAGTGAATATAGAAAAAAATTGACAGCTACGTTTCACTTTTAGATTCACTTTGTATATTGGCTACGCGAGGTTTATTTTGGAGTTAAAATGAAAGTGTTATTAGGTAGGTTGACGGATCGACTACAAGAACAACACGCTAGTTTCCCCATCCACAAAGGATAATTTAGCACCTTACCATGAACCTGGTGACTTTAGTTTCTCATCCTGGATGGCAGCAAGTTGCAAAGTTAAACAAGGAGGTGATCTTGTATTTCTTAATAGGCTAAAAAAACACCGCACTTTCCACACAACTAGTATACATACACTCGCCAAATAATGATTCCTATTGCTAGAGATATGCCACGGACACCCCCCCACACTGAGATTGGTGATATAGAAACACATACATCTATTCTTAATGTCAGGTTGCTTCCTGTCGAGTTATTGGAACGCCACAGAAGGTTTTCAGGAGGAGGAAGTGGTGTACTTTAGTGAATTTCACACGAAACTTGCTAGTGTTCAGTGGGGATTTCTAGAAGAAGTAAGACGTCGAGGCATCAGAGTGTCATGTAATTAGATAATTATGTATAGGTGTATACCTGTTTACTCGTATATCTGAGTATAGTTTGTGTCCCGACAGGTTATTGGAACGCTCAAGTGCGTTTCAGAAGGAGAAAATGTACTTTTATTAATTGTGTCACCGTGAATTTCACATGAGACTTTCCAGCGAAGTCTCTTCGAAGAATTGAAACGTCGAGGCATCAGATAATCATGTAATTAGAAAAATATGTATTGTTATATTTTCATATCATGTAATTGTGTATTTATGTATGTATGTGGCCTGCAAGGATATTATTTTCGTGTTGGGACAGAGATAACAGTGGCTTTGGCGCTGTAAAGCCACGTACTGGAAATTCATTGCAATATCTGAAGCTTTTTTTTTTTGCTATATTTTTAAAACGGGAAATGCTTTTAGAGTAAGAAAAATATCTATTGTACATCCATTTACAATATACCTGGATATATACATACAAGTACAAAGGATATGTGTAGATATATGAGTTAGTAATTTTCTTATTGTTGTATGAGGAAAATGGCGTCTTAGGAGTCCATCGCAAGATATGTTCAGTTCTGGAAGGTTTGGAAGGTCTGGAAGGCCTGGAAGGGCGGCGCACGCGCGATTCCAGTCGGCCTCCACCAAGACCACTGGAACCGACCCACACGAGACCTGGAATGGGGCAGACAGACCTACTACACGTTGTGAGCACCGAAAACTGTCGGCACACTACTGGAACCGACCCCCTCGCCTCCGAGTCCTGGAATGGGCCAGGTAGACCTACTACACGTTGTGAGCTCCTGGAACTGTCGGTACAGAAAGGTCTCTCTTCTTTTTGGGCGTCTGCTGAGTCGACACCGACCCGTCCTTGGGGTCCAGGACCACCTGGTGGCCTGGTCGGGACCTTGACCTGGATCTGGAGCGTCGAGATCGGCGGTGGCGGGACGAGGAGGAGGAAGGGCGTCGCATGTTTGTCCCGAGGAGGATGACGATGATGGCTGCGTAGAAGACGACGATCACCTGTGAATTATTAAGAAGGTACAGTTGTATTAAGTCGCGGTTTATCCAACGGTCTCTGGAATTGCTTGGAAATACAGGGAAGATGTTGTGGAATATTTCAGCTCATGGAATATGACCAAATCTGCAGTTTATTCCCAGGTGTAGTGGCCATGGACCACTGGTGGCCCATGGACCACACGTTATGAACCATTGTTCTACAGGATAATTTGAAACAGGGTTCATAAACCACTAACAGCAATTGACCACTAGTGGTCCGTGAACCATCACCAGTTGAGAATTATTGCTCTACAGGATAATTTGATGCAGGGTTACAATGAACCATTAGTGGTCCGCAGACCACCAGATGAGATATATTATTCTACAGGATAATTTGATGCAGGGTTACAATGAACCACTAGTGGTCCGTGGACCACCAGTTGTGATATAGTTATTTACAGGATAATTGATGCAGAATTCATAAAACACTCACAGTAATGGACCACTAGTGATCCGTGAGCCACCAGTTGAGAACTATTGATCTAAATGATATTTTAATGAAGGTTAATGAAAAAAATTGCAACAATTGATTGAGTTATGGACCATTATTGGTCCATGGGCCACCATCTGGAAAAAATTAGCTGTTCATGGACCACCAACTGGAAAAACGAGTGGTCCATGGCCCACAAGCTGAAAACCAACTAATGGCCCACGGACCACCAGATGAGACCCACCGTCCCAAAGGGATATCCTGACGAAGGTTCAAATAAAATAAAAACTTAAAAACTCACTGCAACGAATATAGCGGCCTCAGCCGACACTTGGGTGGAGGACGCCGCTGGTGAGGCGTCCTTGAAGGCGGCGCTGTGGGGGGCGAACTTGAGCCTACCTCCGTCCCTCAGGCCGTTGGCCAGGACGCATCCTAACCTGGGAATGAGAAGAAAGTGCCCTATAGAAGGATTCTGGTAATAGCAGACATAGGATATTATTATTATTATTATTTTTTTTTTTTTTATTATTATTATTATTATTATTATTATTATTATTGTGTACGCTGGAAAACAGACCTTCTTTCAAACAAGTTTTATTGAAAATAATGGCAGAATTCACAGAATTGATTTTGTACAATATTCTTTCAATTCTCCTTATGATTTTTCTTTCTGGCACGCTGGATTATAAAGCAGCTGTCCAATGTTTCATCGTGCTGTAGGTCGTCAACGGAAATTTCGGCGGGCTGGTGTTATCAAAAGCAAAAACTGGTTATCAGGGACATGGTGGGGTCGTCAACAGGTATACAGGTGGGTTTTCGTAGATCGGGAACAGGCCGTAGTCGTCAGGGGTCTATCCGGTATTTCTTGTTATTTCTTCTTTCGGTTTTCAAGGCGTCTACATGTTTCGGCCACCTCGGTTTGGCCATCTTCGGGACGGGATCGCTGAGTGCAATGGTCTGTGTCAGATGTATTCACGCTATTTATTGCATTCGGTTGGCTTGAAGAAACGGGTACCTCACTTTTCATTGGGCAATACCTGTGACGTCACGAGCGATGTCATCAGGGGGCCCGTTGCTGGTTGGCTGTCCTCTTCGTGGGCGGAGCCTCATCCTTATTGGTGATGGTGGAGGTCCCCTCGAAGGGCGTGCTACCAGGTCGTCCTCAGGGCGAGAGCTTGAGCTGCGATCACCTCAGGGTACTAGGGACGTCCTCAGGATGAGAGCTAATGCTTCTATCATCCTCAGGATCCCTCTGGTGCGATGGTCGTTGTGGGGCGGTGTCTGCTGCTCTCTGACGGCGGTGGGGAGGAGGAAGGTCTCCTGTGTGATGTTTAAACTGGGCTTCTCCCTCCCGATGTGCAGCGCTTCTAAGATTCGCAAACGACGTAGATCGGGTGCCTGGTCGATAACCTCGAAGTTACCGACGATGTCGCTGCGTCGGATTCTTTTATTATGGGCAGTCCTTGCATGATTAAATACCGCTCCTTCCTGCGCGTGACAGGAGATCCTCTTGGAGAGGCGCATTGACGTCATCCCGATGTAAGTTCCGAGGCATCCTCGGATTGGGCACGTGTATCTGTAAATGACGTTCGTCCTCTTCAAGGGATCCTGCAACGGTGCGGGTTATTTTTCATAATAAGACTGCATGTTTTTTTACGGGAAATAATCAGGAATCACGTTTCTCCGACCGACACCAACAAGCAGATCAACTTGATCATATTTATACAAGTAAAAAAACATGCAGTCTTATTATGAAAAAATAACCCCGCACCGTTGCAGGATCCCTTGAAGAGGACGAACGTCATTTACAGATACACGTGCCCAATCCGAGGATGCCTCGGAACTTACATCGGGATGACGTCAATGCGCCTCTCCAAGAGGATCTCCTGTCACGCGCAGGAAGGAGCGGTATTTAATCATGCAAGGACTGCCCATATAAAAGAATCCGACGCAGCGACATCGTCGGTAACTTCGAGGTTATCGACCAGGCACCCGATCTACGTCGTTTGCGAATCTTAGAAGCGCTGCACATCGGGAGGGAGAAGCCCAGTTTAAACATCACACAGGAGACCTTCCTCCTCCCCACCGCCGTCAGGAGAGCAGCAGACACCGCCCCACAACGACCATCGCACCAGAGGGATCCTGAGGATGATAGAAGCATTAGCTCTCATCCTGAGGACGTCCCTAGTAACCCTGAGGGTGATCGCAGCTCAAGCTCTCGCCCTGAGGACGACCTGGTAGCACGCCCTTCGAGGGGACCTCCACCATCACCAATAAGGATGAGGCTCCGCCCACGCAAGAGGGACAGCCAACCAGCAACGGGCCCCTGATGACATCGCTCGTGACGTCACAGGTATTGCCCAATGAAAAGTGAGGTACCCGTTTCTTCAAGCCAACGAATGCAATAAATAGCGTGAATACATCTGACACAGACCATTGCACTCAGCGATCCCGCCTCCCGAAGATGGCCAAACGAGGTGGCCGAAACATGTAGACGCCTTGAAAACCAGAAAAGAAGAAATAACAAGAAATACCGGATAGACCCCTGACGACTACGGCCTGTTCCCGATCTACGAAACCCACCTGTATACCTGTTGACGACCCCAGCTGTCCCTGATAACCAGTTTGCTTTTGATAACACC
>NC_061091.1:81005167-81052751 GCF_015104395.2 Macrobrachium nipponense | reverse complement strand
ACCAACAACCTTATATATGTATATATTTCAGATGGTTTACTCTGTTTCTCCAACATCAGATAAGGACTTGTGATGGTCTTTGTGGCGGTGCCTCTTTATTGAGAGATGAGAGAGAGAGAGAGAGAGAGAGATAGGAGACGTGTGAGAAGAGGAGAGAGAGAGAGAAGACTCCACAAGCCATATGATTCTGCTTCCTTAGTATCCCTGAGAGAGAGAGAGAGAGAGAAAGAGAGAGAGAGAGAAATTCACTCAAATCATTCCTTATTGAATTCCTGCATCAACCCCATGTGAGAAAGGAAAGAGATGAGAGAGATTTGAGAGAGAGATAGAGAGAGAGAAAATTACAGCCATATGATTCTGCTATTAGGCCCCTCCCTAAGCGAGAGAGAGAGAGAAGAGATGAGAGAGAGAGTGGAGAGAGAAGAGAGAGAGGAGAAATTCATCAATCATCCTTATAATTCAGTCAATTTTGCCAGTTCATTCATCTCCATAAGAGACAGACAGACAGACAGGACAGGACAGACAGACAGACCAGGACAAGAAGACAGGACAGACAGAGTAGGACAGACAAGACAGAACAGCAGGACAGAGTAGCCATATGATTTTTTCCTTAATCGTCATGAGAGAGAGAGACAGAAGCAATAATTTCGTCTGAAAACGCTTTTGTTCTTGTTTACCTAATCAATTTAAAAGCTAAATTGAAAGACTTCACGTAAACAATTAGATTCTATAAGTGTAAAATATCAATTAAGTAAACATACGTACACACGACACATGCATGTACAGACATACACATGCTACAGAGGACGAAGATAGAATCAATAGGTTGTTAGCTTAGAATAAAATTCAGATACAGATTTACACTTCGCTCGTAATTGCTAGTCGGAGGAGGTCAGATCCTATTTGCATAATAATAATAGACCAGAAAACAAGGAAACACATGACAATACACAGAGCACTACACCCAAGAGCATATACAGACAGACTATACATAACACGAAAGGAAGGAGGGAGAGGACTACTAAGTATAAAGGACTGCGTCAAAATCGAGAACAGGGCACTGGGGCAATATCTGAAAACCAGTGAAGACGAGTGGCTCAAGAGTGCATGGGAAGAAGGACTGGTAAAGGTAGATGAAGACCCAGATATATACAGAGACAGGAAAATGACAAACAGAACAGAGGACTGGCACAACAAACCAATGCACGGACAATACACGAGACACACTAAAGAACTAGCCAGCGATGACACGTGGCAATGGCTACTGAGGGGAGAGCTCAAGAAGGAAACTGAAGGAATGATAACATCGGCACAAGATCAGGCCCTAAGAACCAGATATGTCCAAAGAACGAAAGATGGGAATAACATCTCACCCATATGAGGGGAGTGTAATGTGAATAACGAGACCATAAATCACATACCAAGCGAATGTCCGGCACAAAGTGAGGCACGATTCAGTAGCAAAATCATAATACTTTTAGAAAAACTCATCGTTCATCTCTCGACCTCACCTTTATTCCATTGCAGTCGAAGGAAGTCAGACTTTTCTTGCGTCCAAAGTACGATGATCCCAATCTTATCAGAGTACGACCTCGACGAGTGAAGTGTCCTAAATCCCTGCATTTATTCCTGGGCCAGTCTCCTTCACGAGTGGGATTGGAGAGACGTTCTTTCACACCAGGGGTCTCAGAACAATAAGGTCTCTTCGAAACACAGCCTTCAATGGCCTTTACTGGTTCTACATTGCGTTCAGCACTGGAACTCCAGACCTCTTGTTGTGGGAGTGTTGTACCGTACACAACCCTGTGGAACATTGTGCATTGTCTTACGATCTAACAATAAAACGTACCAGTGATAATCATTTTTCATTCCTTTTTTTTTTTTTTTTTTTTTACATACGTTTTTAAGTTTATCTAAGGTGTGTGTCCTGTTTTATACATGGAGCTGATTCTTGAGAAAGCTATAAACGGCGCCCAGAGAGATTGTCATTTGTCACTGAGGTGAAATGAAAATAATGTATGATGATCCTTTTTAAAGGTTCATTTTCTATGGTGTATTTATTACTTATATATATATATATATATATATATATATATATATATATATATATATATATATATATATATATATATTCTTAATTAGCATATCTTTAATGGTATTGTTATAAGAGAACTACATTAACATTAAACGATTTAAATATTGATTTTATGGTTTGAAATCCACGAAAATAAGGTAAGCTAAGTACATTTTTAGGCATTTCTTTTTCATTAATAGCAACATTATAAAACTTTTATGAGCAAAAAAACCTTTATATTTATATATATATATATATATCTATATATATATATATATATATATATATATATATTTATATATATATATATGTATGTATGATATAACTGAATTCAAGAAAGTTAGAACGTGATAAATCCATAAATAAAAATATATGCCACGAAGGAAAAATAAACGAAGCAAGATCTGCGAGACCTTTCGATGTTAAACGTCCTTATTGAGCAGTAAAGGACGTTTAACGTGGAAAGGTCTCGCAGATCCTGCTTCGTTTATTTTTCCTTCGTGGCATATATCTTTCTATATATATATATAGATAATATATATATATATATATATATATATATATATATATATATATATATATATATATATATATATATATAATATATATATAAATATATATATGTATATATATATATATATATATATATATATATATATATATATATATATATATATATATATATATATATATATATATATATCTATATATATATATATTATATATATATATATATATATATATATATATATATATATAAAAGAAAGATATATGCATGAAGGAAAAATAAACGAAGCAGGATCTGCGAGACCTTTCGACGTTAAACGTCCTTTACTGCTCAATAAAGGACATTTAACATCGAAAGGTCTCGCAGATCTTGCTTCGTTTATTTTTCCTTCGTGGCATATATCCTTATTTATGGATTATTACGTTCTAACTTTCGTGATTTAGTTATACATATATATATATATATATATATATATATATATATATATATATATATATATATATATATATATATATATATATATATCTATATATATATATATATATATATATATATATATATATATATATATATATATATATATATATATATATATATATATATATATATATATATATATATATATATATATATATATATATATATATATATATATATATATATATATATATATATATATATATATATATATATATATATATATATATATATATATATATATATATATATATATATAAAGTAAAGGTTTTTTTGCTCATAAAAGTTTTATAATGTTGCTATTAATGAAAAAAGAAATGCTTAAAGATGTACTTAGCTTACCTTATTTTCGTGGGATTTGAGACCATAAAATCAATATTTAAATCGTTTAATGTTAATGTAGTGTTCTCTTCTAACAATACCATTAAAGATATGCTAATTAAGAATTAGTCCCGTGTAACAAATAACAAACATCATTTACAAAATTCCTTGTAAGGATTGCCCATCGTTTTACGTTGGTCAGTCTAGTAAAAATTATGTGTTCGGATTAAGCAGCATATGTATTCAGTTAGAACAGCCAGTTTTCAAATGCACTGTTTATCCATCTGAAGTGAAAAATATCTTTGTATTAATTGGGGTTGATACCTCGGTAATTGCTAGATCTAATGATATGTTTCAAGAAATTTACTGGAATCGGCAATTATACAAATCACTAACAAAAAACAACCTAAATCTTAGTCTGGGAATGTACCATTTGGACCCATATATTTGTAAGAGGTTTATGAAGGACCTCAAAATAAAATGAACAACTAATAAATTAGTCCCATGTATATGTATATCTCTATTCTCGTCTCTCTCTCTCTCTCTCTCTCTCTCTCTCTCTCTCTCTCTCTCTCTCTCTCTCTCTCTCTCGGTTCGATATTCTCTCTCCCTCTTTCTCTTGCTCGATATATATATATTTATATTTTCTTCCGTCTTTTCATTAATAATGATTTTTGTTGGGAAAATTTGTGTAAAAATTCAATATATTAAATTGTATATGCTCCTGTGTTGTTTTCAAAATGTACTGTTTTTCTGGAAGAATCACTTGTTTACTACGGGTATCCTTCAAGGTGTGGCAAGCCTACGGCGACTCCTCCTCTCTGTAGAGTGAAAAATCGCCCTTATCCTTTAAAGTCCACCCTGGGTTTTATGGGAAACATGAAAAATCCTCTTAGTATGTTGTAGTATTAGTAAATACAAGACCTTTTTACTCTGTGTACTTTTACAAAATTTCCAAAGTAAGCGAAATAATTGCATGCAATGAAGTATCCCGTATGGGTGCCTCGGGCGCTCTTAGGCGGACCACGCTCATCCCGTATGGGATATCATTGGGCCTGTGCGGGCAACTTTTTCAAGCTTATAAATACTGTTAATTTGCCCATAAATCATGTGATTATTATTATTTATTCATTTTTTTTGGTTTTCCACAATGTATGATAGAAACACTTATATGGCTTTACATTTAATTAATATAAAAATAAATATACATTAGATACAAAAAATAGTATAAAAATACAGAAAACTCTATAAAAAACTCTAATCAAAAACTCTAATACAAAAATAGTAAAAAAATACACAAAACACTATAAACAACTATCATAACAAACAACTTTACTTAGAAATCTTATGGAACAAAGCAAAACAATTCTTTCTTCAGTAAGGCAAAGGGCAACCTTGCAATCCTACACATCCAGCGGGGAACTGTGGCCTGACCCACCAGAACAGAACTTGCAGGTCTGCCTCATGGTGACACGCTTTGGCATGTGTAGGGCAGTGGCATTCTGGCGTGTCTCAATATTTTGCAAAAACTACCTGTTGGCCCCTTCTTGGCAAAGCAAAATCTCTAGTGCCAAAGAGAATTCCTGGCACCAGGCTTCTGATGAATGTAGTCGGGCAGGGCATGGATATCAATGTTTTCCTTCTTCCATTCATCAGCATGAGACCTCTTAGGGTTAGGCTCAGGTTCCTCTTCCATAGGCATCGCTTGAGAGACAACATTGACCTTGCGATCTGAAACAAGAATAAAGTAACATTAGTGAAACAGTAAATGAATCGTGTTCATGCATGTGTGCTGGTGTGTGCATGCATGTGTGCATGTGTGCATGCATGTGTGCATGTGTATGTCAAGTGAGTATGCATGTGCGTGTGCAAATGTGCACGTGTATTCAGTGAGATGCAGTAAACAAATAAAAGTTTTTATACCATTGTTTACAAACCATTTAAAGGGCAACAAATTTAAATACCATTATACAACGAGACATTTAAATACAATGTTACAACACATTTCTCTCTCTCTCTCTCTCTCTCTCTCTCTCTCTCTCTCTCTCTCTCCTCTCTCTCTCTCTCTCTCTAAGGATGTCTCATACTAACCTCTAGAGTTAGGAAGGTTCAAAGCACCGTCCTGAGTAAGGCCTTCGTCAGGAAACGTAGGTAGGGTCGTCATCATCACTGTCAATGTCCAAAGGGCTCATGTCGATATCACTTGATTCAGCGTCGTCAGGGCTACCCATGTTACACGTTCCTGAGTCTCCAATGCAGCATTGCGTTGCCCTCAGAAAACATACTGCTTTGTAACTGCAAAAATAAAAAAAAAAACTATTTTAAAATCATGTAATGAAAAAAAAAGTAACTTTCCCTAACAAAAACCTATCATTCAATCCCTTGTAAGGTAATCATTTATATGCACATGAGCCTAACATCTATAAAGCATCACTGTTATATCTAGAAAATATTGTTTAAAAAAAATTATTCCAACCAAATGTCTAAAACAAGCACTAAAAAAAAATTATTTGACGTCGTATTCTGCTGGCCGTTGTAACCGTTACGGGTCCGATACATCCCTCATGGGATGAGCGTGGTCCGCCTAAGAACGACCGAAGTATCCCCTATGGGATCTATACTTTTGTTTTTAGTCACTATGACATGTCAGTTAACACTACAGCCCTTCAAACCAACATCAAAAGGTAAGCATATCATTAGGCTTCACTATCCCACAGGTCACTGTTGTACTTACCATGATTACGCAAGTTGGGGGGGGGGGGGGTGGGGGGGGGGAACTTGGAGGTTACTGCGACACGTCTTGACTGTTTTCCAACTTGCGCGCACGACTGAGGTGTCTGTCGAAGGCCCTCCAGTCTTCGTGCGAGGGCCTGGTGGCTTTCTGATTGGTTGATTCGAAGAGCAGAGGAGTTGTAGCTATGAGTTGCCAAAGCGTCAATTTCATACAAGCTCAACTTGTTCACCACGACTACCCGAAAGTAGCTGTTTTTAAAGATCCCAAATGGGATCTCTGGTCGTTAAAGGGTTATGGCTAATCTGGTAGTGTCAGTTTGTATATTAAGCCTTCTTTTGACTATGGTGTTCTTTGTAAAATCAGTATGCCTCAGTAAAGGGTCCGAATAGGACCGAAAGTACTCGGCTATCTCGTTTTTTCATTTTTTTCCTTCGTGGCAAAAAAACCTTTATTTATACATAGCATCACGTTTTATATACTTCGTGATCAAGTTATTCATATATATATATTTATATATATATATATATATATATATATATATATATATATATAGTATATATCCACATGAAGTGGAGTTCAAACTTCCTACAATTTCCATCCTTCTATAATTACCCGGAGATTTTCAACAGAAAAAAGAAGTTAAAATAAAGTATATGAAAAAACTGCCAATTTCCTTCTCTAACTTTAATTAGCTGCCCTACTTTTTATTTCAAATGAAGAAGCGTGCCTTTCCCTCCGTCTGGTGATCTAATTAATGAAGATCTGTAAAGATAAATACAGTGCATTTCAAAAGGAGTTATATGTCAGTAATTTGTAGGCAGGAGAGTGAATGGTTTGGTGTATATGTTGTACTGAGAAAGTGGTGTGGTATGTAGCCATGACTGCTTAATATCTAAGGCTAGTCTTGGAATTGATGAAGTGATAATAGTAGTAAGATGTGAGCAGAAGATTAAGAGGACACAAAGATTAGAATGGGGTTGTTTAGCCTTTATGGAAGTGAAGTAAGGATGAATTTTTTATCTGATATTATTCTCTTGAGAAGTTGTAGAATGGTCTGAGTAGGGTAACTGGATGAAGCAATGGAGTTTGGGAGGGATTTGTCAAGAGGAAAGAAAGGGGAAAACCCTATTTAATGATTGTTTAGCCAGCTCTCCTTTATGGCAGTGAAGTGTTGATATAAATATTTTGTATAATGAAAGAAGAGAGAAGTGGTGAAATAGTTTTAGTGGATAACTGGACGAAATGGTTTTGTCACATAGTATACATAGGCTATACGCACATTTATTTCAGCTCCATTCTAACCTAATTGTTAACAATATTGTCCCAGTTTGATATTTCCAAAGTTCGGATTCCGTCGGAGCCTCAAAGCATGAACTCAGCAGGATACGAAAATGAATGTAATCACTCGGTCTTTCAGACGACGAAGTTTACGAAGATGAAGCAATATGCGCACACAATGCTTCGCCAGAATATACTTCAAAACTTACGTTTGGGGGAGGGGGGTGGTTGAATTCGCTTGTGAAAGCAGAGGTTGGATGCTCTGTATTTGCTCGCTTCGCTTTCCTCACAACCAGACTTGCTTTGCCATCCAGAGAGAGAGAGAGAGAGAGAGAGAGAATTCCAAAATACTTCATCGTCGTTCAAAGATTATTTTTGTACAAAGGTCTGTCCTTAACAGGAATTCACAGTGATGTTAAAAGAAAGAGAGAGAGAGAGAGAGAGAGAGAGAGAGAGAGAGAGAGAGAGAGAGAGAGAGAGAGAGAGAGAGAGGACAAAATTTAATTTCAAATTACTTTATCTTCGTTCAAAGATTATTTCTGTTCAAAGGTCTGCCCTTATCAGGAATTCACAGAGAGAGAGAGAGAGAGAGAGAGAGAGAGAGAGAGAGAGAGAGAGAGAGAGAGAGAGAGAGAGAACAAATCTCAGTTGTAGAACATCTACTAGAATTCTTGTTTATATCAAAAGATAAGTTGTGTGTTCCTAATCCCTTACTTTCAATCACACTGACATTGTCTAAGGAACTAATTTATGACCCCAGGTCATCTCAGGTTTGACATTCAGTAACCTTTCTTACTATTTGATGATTTTAGAATTTTTTTTTATATATATTTATTTCAAGTCTTTATAATACATTCTTGAGGTCGAGTTCTGTCATTCATTCCTTAATATTTATATCATAAATGCATAGACATTTTTGAGAATCTGATGAATTTATGACCATCTTGAGCGATGGTGGGCCATACTGGTTAGCTCAGTAAAACACAACCTATAATTCATCACAATCCATAATTCACTTACATAAAAAGAATATTTGAAATTACTATCTATAACAGAACCAGTCCCTCTGCAAGTGAAGGTTTAATGTGAACGAAAAGTGTTGTATAAACATCACAGAAGCGACAATTATTCTGTCATAACAAAATCTATTTCAAGCAGATTTCCAAGATTCAATTTCGTAGTCTTGCAGTAAGCTGGAGGTCGGAGCACGCCTTGTTCAGAAAGCTAAAACCTGGGGTATGATTCACACCGTACTTTGGGGGGGGGGGGGGGGGGGCAGCGCGGGGGAGAGAGGGTTGAATCAATGTTGTGGTTTGAAATCCCAGTCAGGGAAAAGTGGTAAGACGTGATGTGAGTAGAAATAGTTTTAATGTCCCCCATCCATCAAGTGGTCTTAGAGCATGGGTTGGTAAGCCGTCTCTCTCTCTCTCTCTCTCTCGTAGTAGCCATCTTGCTTGGTGAGACGTACCCGCGTGAAGTCACAATAATCAACAGATATCACAAGTTTAACATACGACTAGAATTTGAGAAATATCTAGAAGTGTTCGTGAACTATCGGTGATAAGATTAGTGTGAAAATAGTAGGATAAAGCGTCTTCTAAGTTAGTTTATCAAGTGTAATACTATAAATCAGAACAAGATGGCAGTAAGTTCCAACTGCGGGAAAAGGTGGCGTAATTTGGCGTGTCTAGCAGATTCGCAATACGATGAGGTAGCAGGAAGGGAACTGGCATTTCTCATCTATGAAATCAGCAACAGTCCTAACCAAAAAGATACAAAAGCATTCATAGATATATTAGAAGGATATAATCCTTCAAACTGGAACAAAATCTAATGAAAACAATCTTGAAAATAATTGAAGAGTTCCAAATAAAATCCAAGTGGTCAAGAGACTCATAAAGAAAATATACATAAACCAACATATTCCGACAAAGAAAATGAATAAGGTGAATCTTGTGAATATACTAATTGATGCATTAGGAAAAAGAATGCCAAAAGCATGCAAACTGTGTAAGGTTTGGTATAGCATAGTCAATCCACAAAACCTAATCAGAAAATGTGCTGCATGCAACATTCCGACCCATCCACAGTGTGCTGAGGTAATACAAGATTTGAGAAAAGATACAAGAATTTTTTGTTCAACATGTCTATCATGGATAGACAAGTTATTTAATCAAGATTGAATGTACAAAATAGTTGAGGATTGAAGAAGAAGAGGAAGAGGAAGAAGAAGAAGAAAAAGAAGAAGAGGAAAACGGAAGAGAAGTAAACAAAAATGAAATGACAGAAAAAAATAAGGAAAACAAAGAACAAGATAAAAGTATGGATGCAGAGATACTCATTGATACTACATATGAGGCAATAAGCAGCATACCTACGAAGAAATAAATTACGATATGACAACAGAAAAGCAAATCCCGAAGAGGCTCTACCCAGATCTATACAATGACGGGAAAGAGGAAAAAATAGACAAGAAAGACAAAATCTGCAACCTTTTGAAAGAGGGAATTGCAGATTTGGAGAAAGATGTTACTACAAACATCCTAAGATATGTCAAAACTATGAAATATATGGTAAATGTGCATACTTAGATGGATATGGGGGATGATTGCAGAGATCTGCATCCAAAAATATGTAAAAAACCTAAAAGAAGGAAAAAGGATGTAAGTTCGACAAAAAATGCAAATATAGCACCCTGTAGCATGAATCATAATCAAATAAATAACCAACCAAGTAATAAAATCCAAAATAAGAAAGAAACAAATAAAGAGAGAGAAATCAAGAATATCAGGGTAGAGAGAAAAGCAAACCACCAATGAGATATGCAGAGGTGTCAGCAAAGAATTCAAAAGCATCAGCTCCGAAATTCTACTCAAGAGATAATAACTGTATTTATTATGCAAGAGGATATTGCAGAAACGGAGAAAATTGCAGATTCAGACACAAAACAAAATGAATAATTTATGATGAAGGAAGATCAAATATTATGGAAAAGTTGGATTTTTTAATGTCAGAATTTCTGGAAATGAAAAAAAAAGAAACAACATACCAGAACAGGAAAGAGACATGGGAAAATCCTTATTACTATCAGTATTAAATGAAGGAGAAAACACGCAAACCATCATAGTGATGAATGCGCAGGGTTTAGTTACGAGTAACTCAAAAAGAAAAAATAGAGTACTTAGAAGAACTAACCCAAAATGAAAAGAAAATAGATATAATGAATATAAGTGAAACCTGGTATTCCAAGAGACTGGGAATGATGATCAAATAAAAGGGTTCAAACTTATAGATCAGATAGAAAAAATAGGAATCAAGGGGGAACCGCAATATATGGGAAAGACAAAAACAAGGAAAAATCATATGAGAAATATAGTAACTCAGAATGTGAACTAATAGCGGTAGAATTTGAATCTGAAAAAATTGATGAACATAGTAATATATAGACCTCCTAATACTAAAGAGTTTGACTTAATAATTGAAAAATTGGATGATATATGTAGAAATCACAAGGACTGGACTATTCTCCTATCTGGTGACTTCAACTTTCCTTTCGTAGAATGGAAATGAACGAATAGGAGATTGTGGTTGTACTTATACATATAAAAAAGAGAGTAATAGTAGTGCAGAAGATAAGAGGATTTGCATTTGAAAAGCTATTAGATATGCTACTAGAATACAACATTCAACAAATAAATCACCTGCCAACAAGAAAGGAAAATATCTTTAGACCTAGTATTTGTGAACGAGATGAATTATGTTAAAGAAATAATAGTTTATAATGCGAGTATTTCAGACCATAATGTCATAGAATTAACAGTTCATTCCAAAGCAAGTGAAAATAGAGATAAGCAAGAAATGAAAAAGTGGGAAGGATATGGAAAATACAACTTCTACAGTAAAAATATAAAATGGTCAGAAATTAATGAAGAATTAAACAAAGATTGGGGATAACATTTTCGTAAGTGATGACATAAGGGTAAATACGGATGATATTATATAAAATGGAGATAATAGTGGAAAAATATATACCGAAGAAGAAAAGTAAACATCATTCATGCATACCAAGAGACAGAAGAATCTTGTTCCAGAGAAATCAGAAAGTGGAAAAAAAGGTCTTGCAAAAGAAAAAAATGCATGGAAAGTTATAGAACTAAAAAGTAAGATAGAAAAATGCAGAAAAAAAGATTATACAATCAAAAGAAAATGAAAAACGGGACTTGGAAGAAAAAACCCTATTAAATATCAAGCAAAACCCCAAACTATTGATACTCATATGCGAAGAAGAATGAATAAAAGAAGAATAGAAATAGGCCCTCTGAGAATTGAAGGGAGATTAACGAATGAAAAAAAGGAAATTTGCAAACATACTGGCAGAACGATATAAGAGAGAATTCACCCTAGAATAGATAATGAAGATAATGATATAGAAGTAAGGGATGAAAATAGTGAATATTTAGCTGACATAGATATTAATGAAGCTGATATTGTGCAGGCTATTAATGAAATTAAAAATGGAGCTGCTGCAGGGCCTGATGGAATTCCTGCTATTTTGTTAAAGAAAGTAGTTCATTCTATCGCAAAGCCACTTGCAATATTATTAAGACAAAGTGTAGATACAGGCAAGATATTGATGAGCACAAATTAGCGTATATTACCCCTACTTTCAAAGTGGATCAAGACTAGAGGCAAGTAATTATAGGCCTGTGAGTCTAACATCACATATATGAAAGTGTATGAAAGGGTAATGAAGAAAAATGTTATGAAACATTTAATAAAAAATAATTTGTTTAATAAAGGACAACATGGTTTCGTACCCGGAAAAAAGTACACAAACCCAACTGTTAGTCCACCGTGAAAACATATTCAAAAATATGAAAAGCGGAAATGAAACAGATGTGGTTTATTTAGACTTTGCAAAAGCTTTTGATAAAGTAGACCATAATATATTAGCGAAGAAAATTAGAAAACACAATATCGTGGATAAAGTAGGAAGATGGTTAAAAAAGAATTTTTACACAGAAAACAGATAGTTTATTGCAAACGACGAGAAATCGGATGAAGCCAAGGTAAATATCCGGTGTGCCGCAAGGTACTGTTGAGCTGCAATACTGTTTTGTTATTATGATTGAAGACATAGACAATAAGTTAAGGATTCGTAGTGAGTAGTTTCGCAGATGACACAAGAATAAGTAGAGAAATTACTTGTGATGAAGATAGGAACGCTCTACAAAGAGACCTTAACAAAGTATATGATTGGGCAGAGGTGAAATAGGATGTTATTTAACTCTGATAAATTTGAATCAATAAATTATGGAGACAGAGAAAGAAAGCTATATGCATATAAGGGACCTAATAAATGAGACCATCACAAATAAGGAAGCAGTTAAAGACCTTGGTGTGATGATGAATAGGAACATGTTATGCAATGATCAAATAGCAACTCTGTTGGCAAAATGTAAAGCAAAAATGGGAATGTTGTTACGGCACTTCAAAACAAGAAAAGCTGAACACATGATTATGCTTTATAAAACATATGTTCGTAGTCACTTGAATATTGCATATGATATGGTACCCACACTATCAAAAGGATATTGCACAAATAGAGAGTGTACAAAGGTCCTTTACAGCTAGAATAGAAGAAGTTAAGGACCTAGACTACTGGGAAAGACTACAATTCTTAAAATTATATAGTCTGGAAAGGAGAAGAGAACGCTACATGATAATTCAGGCATGGAAACAGATAGAAGGAATAGCAGAAAATATCATGGAACTAAAAATATCAGAAAGAGCAAGCAGAGGTAGATTAATAGTGCCCAAAAATATACCAGGAAAAATAAGGAAAGCACACAGGACATTAATCCACTACGCACCAGCATCGATAATGCAGCGTCTATTCAATGCGTTGCCAGCTCATCTGAGGAATATATCAGGAGTGAGCGTAGATGTGTTTAAGAATAAGCTCGACAAATATCTAACTGCATCCCAGACCATCCAAGATTGGAAGATGCAAAATATACCGGAAGATGTACTAGCAACTCTCTGGTAGACATTAGAGGTGCCTCACACTGAGGGACCTGGGGCAACCCGAACAAGATGTAAGGTAAGGTAAGGTAAGGTAAGGTCTCTCTCTCTCTCTCTCTCTCTCTCTCTCTCTCTCTCCTCGTAGTTAGATAGATGTACTGCACTTAAAAAAATAACGATCTCTCTCTCTCTCTCTCTCTCTCTCTCTCTCTCTCTCTCTCTCTCTCTTAATTAGATTGCTTTATAATTTCAAATACATAATGTATACTGCACTTAAAAAATAATGATACTCTCTCTCTCTCTCTCTCTCTCTCTCTCTCTCTCTCTCTCTCTCTCTCTGTTAGATCAATGTAAATTCATAAACGAATAATAGTCTCCTTGGCAAAGAGAGCTACGTAATAATAATAATAATAATAATAATAATAATAATAATAATAATAATAATAATAATAATAATAATAATATGTTTTATTAAAAGTGATTGCTGCCTCAGCTGCATTAATCTTATAAAGGTTCTTCTCTATTTTTCTAATTATTGTTTTCTCATTGTTGCTTAAACTGATGAGCAACGCACCGAAGGTTGACATATCTCAATTAGGTAATAGTAAAAAACGATTCGATTTTTATTGGTAAATAATTCCAGTGGGGGTAGTCAAATTTTCCAGAAGAACCTTCATAAAATTAATGCAGCTGAGGCAGCAATCACTTTTAATAAAACATGTTTAAAATAGGGTTTACTTCCAGCATACAATAATAATAATAATAATAATAATAATAATAATAATAATAATAATAATAATAATAATAATAATAATAATAATAATAATAATAGAGTTCCCCATTAGCAAAACCTCCCATATTTTTTAAAACTCGTTTAAACACCTGTTAAAAATTAATGCAAAAACAAAAATACCACTAAAAAAAAAATCTGATGCACAATAATAATACAAATAAAATAACAGTGGCCTGAATTAAAATTCCATCCTTACGAATTTTAAAACGTCCTGCAGTCTGCTCTATGACATTGTTGTGGGAAATAATACGACCAGGAATTTCATTAAAAATTTTTCTGAGAGTTGAGAGGGACTTTCCTCTGGCTCTTTGCAGAATTCTTTCTTTGTTTTTTTTTTTTTGTTTTTTTTTTTTTGCTTGAGAGAGAGAGAGAGAGAGAGAGACAGAGAGAGAGGGAAAGAGGGAGAGAAAGAGGGAGAGAAGGAAGTGAGATATTAAGGGAGATAAAGAGAGAGGGTTAGACGAGTAGAGAGAATAAGGGAGAAAAAGAGAGGGAGGGAGATTGAGAGAGTGAGAGAGAGATATTGAAGGACGGAGAGGGGGATTGAGGGTGGGAGAGGGAGAGAGAGAAAGAGAGAGATTGAGGTTGTGGGAAAGAAAGAGAGATTGAGTGAGAGGGAGAGAGAGATCGAGAGATCGAGAGAGAGAGAGAGAGAGAGAGAGAGAGGGCATAGCTGTGAGTGCTTTATTATTATTATTATTATTATTATTATTATTATATATATAATAATAATAATAATAATAATAATAATAATAATAATAAGAATAATAATAATAATAATAATAATAATAATAATAATAATAATAATAATAATAATAATAATAAAAATATAAAATCAGAGCACGCATTATTACCCATTATTTAAAATATTTCAAATAAAAATTCCACAAAACTTGAAAAACGGTAAAAGTCAAGTTTCAGCTCAGCCGATAGTCCTACTTTGCATCCTTCACGTAGTGCAGACAGTTCAATGCAAATTAGGCCTATACGATTCTGGGTTGGATTATTAGCAGCGTAATGGGAGGAATTCGTGCTTGCTTGCTTGCTTGCAACGAGAATTTGCTTGTTGCTTGCTTGCAGGGTTTTTTTTAAAATTCTTGTTGAGTTTTGTTGAGTTTACGTTTATTCAAGAATGTGGTCGAAATAAAAGCTGTCATCTTCATGAACGTAGCTCGTTCTGTTTGAAACATCGAAGTAGCACCCGGAATGGAAAATCTAATTATGTTGTCAACGACGAGTCACGGCGACGGTGCTTAATTCAATTCTCATCCTGGCTGGGACTGAATCTCAGTTTAGTTCCTGTTTGCAAAAAAAAAAAAAAAAAAAAAAAAAAAAAAAAAAAAAAAAAAAAAAGTTTCCGTTTATGCGTTTTGAAGTCGACATGACAGTTTCAGGAATATATTTTTTGATAAATTGATATATTGTCAATCCCGTAAAGAGGGATAGCGCTGACAGTATAGTTCACGTGGTGTACTGTAAGCATTACAATGAAAGGTTTTCATTTTCATATATTAAAAAAGGTAGGATGGTTACCTAGTAGTAACTTTATGATTAATTAATATTTTCTTATCCCTGTTAGGGGGTATTGCCGTCTGTGAACATCCATTTTCTTTACTGTACCTCAGTTCGTATTCTCTTTTTACCATTTTATTTTCCACAATCCTCTCCTAACAATAGATGCATAGTGCAACTGCTTTGAGGTTTTCCTCCTGTTACATTTTTCAAACTATTTACTCTCAGTTTCCTTTTCAGTGCTGAATGGCCTCAAAAGGTTCCAGCACTTGGCCTATGGCCCCCTGGCTACAATCATATTCTAATCCTTTCGTTCTTACTTCATTTTTGCTGTCCAGCCCCTTTGACACGCTCTTTTTATTGTCTTAAAGTGAATGGATGTATAAGTACCCAAGTGCTTGGCTTTGTAGCCATATTTTGATAAATCAGTCTATAGTAGACTTGGAATTGGAGTATAAAATTTAGGACGTTGGCCAAGTGCCGGGACCTATATGGTGAGGTCATTTACACCATGAAACAATTGCCAGGAGAGGTTTGAGGAAAGTAAAAGGGAAGAAAGAGAATATGAAAGGAGATACAGCAAAGGGGATGAAGGGGTTGCAGCTACCTACTTACGGGACGCCGCAGTGAACCTTACGTAATGCCTACAGCGCACTGCGTGAATTGCACTGGAAATACTACCAACCTAAGTATGCTTATAAACTGCCAGTTATTCAATTCAGATCGAATAGTTGTTATAAAGGAAGTAGATCCCACAGCCAGTCAGGAAACGATTTTATTTTTTAGAAATTATGGATATTTTTATTTTTGAAGAGGACGACTGATTCTGACGAATGGTTAAGTGAGATATCCCCTTCCCCCCTCTTCAATTTCACGGTCGGTAAAGAATGACGGATGAGCTGCGCGGATATCCAATTATATATTTTTTTCCGCAAGAAATCAAATGTAGGGAAAATCTATTCTTCTTTTTGTTTTTGTACTGGACACAATACGCAAATAGACTTGATTGAGTTCATTTGTTACCTATTAGTAATTTTATTCTAGCGTTTATAAAGTTGCTGGAATGAATCAGACCTGTTAGATTGTTGCCCTTGTGTTATATAGACAAACTGAAACATGGTAAAAGCAATTTTGATGAGTTTTATTAGTATTGTCTTACTCACAACCTCAAAACGCTAAGTGCAATGCATTTCTACCCTAATACTACATTTCTTGTATTTTAATACTTTTTTATCTACTAATCCATTTATTAATTCATTTTTTTGATAAGTGGGATCTCTTCTTTCTGCATTTAACTTCACTCTTCTCTTACTTTTTAACGAACGCCATAATATTCTTTGGGAGCTTGAATTTCAAGTCCGTGGCCCCCCCTTTGGTGTTTGTTCCAAATGAATAGGGTCATCCTTAATTAATAATAATAATAATAATAATAACTAATAATAATAATAATAATAATAATAATAATAATAATAACTAATTAATAATAATAATAATAATAATCTTTTAAAAGCTTTAATTTCAGGTCAGTGGTTCCCCTTTGGTAGGTTGTTCCATTTTGAATAGGGTCATCTACTGTGTAATAATAATAAAAATAATAATCCAAAATAAATGAATAATAATAATAATAATAATAATAATAATAATAAAATAATAATAATCTTTTAAAGCTTTAATTTCAGGTCAGTGGCCCCTTTGGTGGGTTTGTTCCATTTGAATAGGGTTCATCTACTGTGTAATAATAATAATAATAATAATAATAATAATAATAATAATCAATAATAATAATAATAATAATAATAATAATAATAATCTTTAAAAGCTTGAATTTCAGGTCAGTAGCCCCTTTGGTGGGCTTGTTTCCATGTGGAATAGGGTTCATCTACTGTGTAATAATAATAATATTAATAATAATAATAATAATGAAATGAAATAATGGGCATAATACACACCACCAGTATCACAGAAACAAATAACTTGGCATATGCAGAAGCAAGATTAGTAGCAAAACTGATGGGGATACGAACACCAACACCACCAGCACAACCAACCCAACAGAAACCAAAACAGCAACCTCCTTGGAAAAGGTGCCTAGAAAAGCAAATCATGGTGATGAGATCTGACTTGAGTAAACTGAAAGAGATGGCAGCAAAAAGGCTAAGAAGCAAGAAAACAAGGGAGGAACTCAACGAGAAATACAAAGTACAAGAGAGGGGACAAACAAACACAATAGAAGATGTAAAACACCGAGGCTTAAGGCCAAAGCACATAAGATCCAACGGTACATAAACAGGAATAAGGGATACCGAACCGAACAACTATTCGGAACTAACCAGAAAAGACTATACAGCCAACTAAGAGGGGAAGACAACCACCAAGAAATTCCTGAAGCCGAACCAAGTAAGAGACTGGGAAAACATAAGGAGTAATCCGGTATCACACAACAAACATGCAACATGGCTCCAGGAAGTCAAGGAAGAAGAAACAGGGAGAATAAAACAAAGATTCACAGAGATCATGACAGACACGGTCAGACACCAACTAAAAAAAATGCCAAACTGGAAAGCCCTAGGTCCCGATGAAGTCCATGGATACTGGCTCAAAAACTTCAAGGCCCTACACCCACGGATAGCAGAACAACTCCAGCATTGTATCTCAAATCACCATGCACCCAAATGGATGACCACAGGAAGGACATCCTTAGTACAAAAAGACAAGAGTAAGGGAAATATAGCCAGTAACTGCAGGCCTATCACCTGCCTACCAATAATGTGGAAGTTACTAACAGGTATCATCAGTGAAAGGCTATACAACTACCCAGAGGAGACAAACACCATCCCCCACCAACAGAAAGGCTGCAGAGGGAAGTGTAGGGGCACAAAAGACCAGCTCCTGATAGACAAAATGGTAATGAAGAACAGTAGGAGTAAAGGAAAACCAACCTAAGCATGGCATGGATAGACTATAAGAAAGCCTTCGACATGATACCACACACATGGCTAATAGAATGCCTGAAAATATATGGCGCAGAGGAAAACACCATCAGCTTCCCTCAAAAATACAATGCGCAACTGGAATACAATATTACAAGCTCTGGAATAAGACTAGCAGAGATTAATATCAGGAGAGGGATCTCCGAGGGAGACTCACTGTCCCCACTACTCTTCGTAGTAGCCATGATTCCCATGACAAAAGTACTACAGAAGATCAATGCCGGGTACCAACTCAAGAAAACAGGCAACAGAATTAACCATCTGATGTTCATCGACGACATCAAGCTGTATGGTAAGAGTATCAAGGAAATAGATACCCTAATCCAGACGGTAAGGATTGTATCTGGGGACATCAGGATGGAGTTTGGAATAGAAAAATGCGCCTTAGTCAACATACAAAAGAGCAAAGTAACAAGAACTGAAGGGATAAAGCTACCACATAGGAGCAACATTAAACACATAGATGAGACTGGATACAAATACCTGGGAATAATGGAAGGAGGGGATATCAAACACCAAGAGATGAAGGACACGATCAGGAAAGAATATATGCAGAGACTCAAGGCGATACTCAAGTCAAAACTCAACGGCGGAAATATGATCAAAGCCATAAACACATGGGCATTGCCAGTTATCAGATACAGCGCAGGAATAGTGGAATGGACGAAGGCAGAACTCCGCAGCATAGATCAGAAAACCAGGAAACATATGACAATACACAAAGCACTACACCCAAGAGCAAATACGGACAGACTATACATAACACGAAAGGAAGGAGGGAGAGGACTACTAAGCATAGAGGACTGCGTCAACATCGAGAACAGAGCACTGGGGCAATATCTGAAAACCAGTGAAAACGAGTGGCTAAAGAGTGCATGGGAAAAAGGACTAATAAAAATAGACGAAGACACCAGAATATACAAAGACAGGATGAATGTCAAACAGAACAGAGGACTGCACAACAAACCAATGCACGGACAATACATGAGACAGACTAAAGAACTAGCCAGCGATGACACATGTCAATGGCTACAGAGGGGAGAGCTAAAGAAGGAAACTGAAGGAATGATAACAGCGGCACAACATCAGGCCCTAAGAACCAGATATGTTCAAAGAACGATAGACTGAAATAATATCTCTCCCATATGTCGGAAGTGCAATACGAAAAATGAAACCATAAACCACATAGCAAGCAAATGTCCGGCACTTGCACAGAACCAGTACAAAAAGAGGCATGATTCAGTGGCAAAAGCTCTCCACTGGAGCCTGTGCAAGAAACATCAGCTACCTTGCAGTAATAAGTGGTACGAACACCACCTGAAGGGAGTGATAGAAACGATCAGGCAAAGATCCTCTGGGTCTATGTATCAGAACGGATAGGGTGATACGTGCAAACAGACCAGACGTGACGCTGATTGACAAAATCAAGAAGAAAGTATCACTCATTGATGTCGCAATACCATGGGACACCAGAGTTGAAGAGAAAGAGAAGGAAAAAATGGATAAGTATCAAGATCTGAAATTAGAAATAAGAAGGATATGGGATATGCCAGTGGAAATCGTACCCATAATCATAGGATCAATAGGCACAATCCCAAGATCCCTGAAAAGGAATCTAGAAAAACTAGAGGCTGAAGTAGCTCCAGGACTCATGCAGAAGAGTGTGATCCTATAAACGGCGCACAAAGTAAGAAAAGTGATGGACTCCTAAGGAGGCAGGATGCAACCCGGAACCCCACACTATAAATACCACCCAGTCGAATTGGAGGACTGTGATAGAGCAAAAAAATAATAATAATAATAATAATAATAATTTCGTGATTTGGGAAGGTACATAATTCCCAAATCTAAAACAAGGGAAACCGGTTCTGAATTTACTAGAGCCAGTAATTCACCCGCCATTATTCAAATCGCAGAAAAATACGACAAGTGTGGACAAGAGCATTCCCAAATTGCCAAGATCGTATAAATATTATTCAGTGACTATGTTTTATATGGAAGGGTAATTGATGCTTGAATATGTAATCTGCTGTTGCCAAGTCATCAACCACCCCTGCTACTCCCACCCCCACCAACGCCCATACCTCCATCCCACACCCATTTCTCACCCCACCTTATAATCCATCCAACATCCTTCTTACACCCCGTAGGGAGGTAGCGCCCTCAGTGCACCTCGTGCGGTTCACTGTAGGCATTACTTAATTATTTGCAGCGTCTCTTCGGCCCCTAGCTGCAACCTCTTTCATTCCTTTTGCTGTACCTCCGTGCATATTCTCTTTTTTTAAGAACTTTTTTCAATCTCAATTTTCCCTTTCAGCGCTGAATGACCTGGTAGGTCCCAGCGCTTGGCATTTGGCCTGAATTTTATATTCTATTCTATTCCACATTCATACCCGAAATCTCAGTCTTGTAGGGACAAATAGACTTAATTTCTTTTAATATGAAGGTATGCAGTCCAGTTAGACGTATTAGCAATTGGACAACCTTACTATATATATATATATATATATATATATATATATATATATATATATATATATATATATATATATATATATATATATATATATATATATGGAAAAGACATCTTTTGTTTTAGGTTCACCAATAAGATGGGATAATGATTTTTTTTTTTTATAGAGGCACTAAAAATTCCATTAGAGCATCGCATATGTAGTAACATTCTCTCTCTCTCTCTCTCTCTCTCTCTCTCTCTCTCTCTCTCTCTCTCTCTCTCTCTCTCTCTCAGTATAGATTCACAAGAAACCCAAGAAACCAAGGACCTTCGATTGAAAACAAATATTTACTTTACATTTTATTGACAAAGTAGTCCTATATAGACATAAACATTATGGCATGATAGAGATATCTTGAGAACAGAACTCCCTCTTCTTCTCCTCCTTATCCTTCTTCGTCTTCTCCTTCTTCGTCTTCTCCTTCTTCGCCAGTTAGAAAACACCCTAATATCTATCGTCGTCTACGTGGAGAGTAATAAAAGTGACTAACACATAATCCTCAATTTGGAACACTTTCTCGTCGACACAGTGGAAGGTCTGACACGACTCAAGACCAGATTTCTTTTCCAGCTCGTAGATTTGGGTAGATTTCTTCGCAGACACGTCATGTTTCAGTATTAAGATAAAAACATTCTAAGTTTTCGAAATGCTCTGTTTCCACATAGAAAATAGTTTCTTTTAGGTTTATAGAAATGCTATACGCCAAAGGGTTGTTTTTCTCGTTTGGGTCGAATTTCATTCAGAAGTGGACCCATTTTTCTTGGACGAACACTGCAACTGCTTACAACAAGCAAACCTACTGAACCACCTCACGACTGGTCAATGGTTTATGTCATTTCCTACAACACTTTTATGTCATATGATCCATGAGTCGATTATTAGAAGGGAAAATTTAGCGTTAGAATTATTCCCAACTGATACTACATTTTTAATAGGATTTGTTTAGATTCACAGTTATCGTGCGTGAATATGAAGTAGCCAGTGAATGTAAAATAAAATTGACAGATACGTTCCACTTTTAGATTCACTTTGTATATTGGCTACGCGAGGTTTATTTTGGAGTTAAAATGAAAGTGTTATTAGGTAGGTTGACGGATCGACTACAAGAACAACACGCTAGTTTCCCCATCCACAAAGGATTTAGCACCTTACCATGAACCTGGTGACTTTAGTTTCTCATCCTGGATGGCAGCAAGTTGCAAAGTTAAACAAGGAGGTGATCTCGTATTTCTTAATAGGCTAAAAAAACACCGCACTTTCCACACAACTAGTATACATACACTCGCCAAATAATGATTCCTACTGCTAGAGATATGCCACGGACACCCCCCCACACTGAGATTGGTGATATAGAAACACATACATCTATTCTTAATGTCAGGTTGCGTCCTGTCGAGTTATTGGAACGCACCAGAGGGTTTAAGGAGCAGGAAGTGGTGTACTTTAGTGAATTTCACACGAAACTTGCCAGTGTCCAGTGGGGTTTTCTAGAAGAATTGAGACGTCGAGGCATCAGAGCGTCATGTAATTAGATAATTATGTATAGGTGTATACCTGTTTACTCGTGTATCTGAGTATAGTTTGTGTCCCGAACAGTTCTTGGAAAGCTCGAGGGCGTTTCAGAAGGAGAAAATGTACTTTAATTAATTGTGTCACCGTGAATTTCACATGAGACTTTCCAGCGAAGTCTCTTCGAAGAATTGAAACGTCGAGGCATCAGATAATCATGTAATTAGAAAAATATGTATTGTTATATTTTCATATCATGTAATTTGTGTATTTATGTGTGTATGTGGCCTGCAAGGATATAATTTTCGTGTTGGGACAGAGATAACAGTGGCTTTGACGCTGTAAAGCCACGTACTGGATATTCATTGCAATATCTGAAGCTTTTTTTTTCTTTTTTTTTTTTTTGCTATATTTTTAAAACGGGAAATGCTTTTAGAGTAAGAAAAATATCTATTGTACATCCATTTACAATATACCTGGATATATACATACAAGTACAAAGAATATGTGTAGATATATCAGTTAGTAATTTTTTTATTGTTTTATGAGGAAAATGGCGTCTTAGGAGTCCATCGCAAGATATGTTCAGTTCTGGAAGGTTTGGAAGGTCTGGAAGGTCTGGAAGGGCAGCGCACGCGTGATTCCAGTCGGCCTCCACCAAGACCACTGGAACCGACCCACACGAGACCTGGAATAGGGCAGACAGACCTACTAACGTTGTGAGCACCGAAAACTGTCGGCACACTACTGGAACCGACCCCCTCGCCTCTGAGTCCTGGAATGGGCCAGGTAGACCTACTACACGTTGTGAGCTCCTGGAACTGTCGGTACAGAAAGGTCTCTCTTCTTTTTGGGCGTCTGCTGAGTCGACACCGACCCGTCCTTGGGGTCCAGGACCACCTGGTGGCCTGGTCGGGACCTTGACCTGGATCTGGAGCGTCGAGATCGGCGGTGGCGGGACGAGGAGGAGGAAGGGCGTCGCATGTTCGTCCCGAGGAGGATGACGATGATGGCTGCGTAGAAGACGACGATCACCTGTGAAGTATTAAGAAGGTACAGTTGTATTAAGTCGCGGTTTATCCAAAGGTCTCTGGAATTGCTTGGAAATACATGGAAGATGTTGTGGAATATTTCAGCTCATGGGATATGACCAAATCTGCAGTTTATTCCCAGGTGTAGTGACCATGGACCACTAGTGGCCCATGGACCACACGTTATGAACCATTGTTCTACAGGATAATTTGAAACAGGGTTCATAAAGCACTCACAGCAATGGACCATTAGTGGTCCGTGAACCACCACCAGTTGAGAATTATTGCTCTACAGGATAATTTGATGCAGGGTTAAAATGAACTACTAGTGGTCCGCAGACCACCAGATGAGATATATTATTCTACAGGATAATTTGATGCAGGGTTAAAATGAACCACTAGTAGTCCGTGGACCACCAGTTGTGATATATTATTCTACAGGATAATTTGATGCAGGATTCATAAAACACTCACAGTAATGGACCACTAGTGGTCCGTGAGCCACCAGTTGAGAACTATTGATCTAAATGATATTTTAATGTAGGTTAGTAAACAAATTGCAACAATTGATTGAGTTATGGATCATTATTGGTCCATGGGCCACCATCTGGAAAAACTAGCTGTTCATGGACCACCAGCTGGAAAAACTAGTGGTCCATGGCCCACAAGCTGAACACCAACTAATGGCCCACGGACCACCAGATGAGACCTACCGTCCCAAAGGGATATCCTGACGAAGGTTCAAATAAAATAAAAACTGGAAAACTCACTGCAACGAATATAGCGGCCTCAGCCGACACTTGGGTGGAGGACGCCGCTGGTGAGGTGTCCTTGAAGGCGGCGCTGTGGGGGGCGAACTTGAGCCTACCTCCGTCCCTCAGGCCGTTGGCCAGGACGCATCCTAACCTGGGAATGATAAGAAAGTGTCCTATAGAAGGATTCTGGTAATAGCAGACATAGGATATTATTATTATTATTATTATTATTATTATTATTATTATTATTATTATTATTATTATTATTATTATTTTAAATATTCGCTGGTTTATGTTTACAATGGGATGAGTGAGAGAGAGAGAGAGAGAGAGAGAGAGAGAGCAATCACATCTATAATAGGATGGAACTTCGAATTCCCGCCATGAACCAGGATTGCCAACCCTACGCAAATAACGTTTGGCGTTAGCTAATCGTAATATTTTGATGATGATGATGATGATGATGGTGATAATGATGATAATGATATATATAAATATATGTATATATATATACTTATATGTATCAGAAAATGATGTATAAATCACATGTTAGATATAAAATAGCCAGTGTGCAACCGCAAACGTTGGCTATCTTGCCTGATAGCCTTTGGCACCTTTGGTGTCGTCATCGTGTCAGTTGCCTCTTGGAAGCGAATGAGGGAAAATGTGTTATTTTTATCTCCGAAGGCTATTGCGTCTCGCCCTAATTTTTAGAATGAGTATACGCGTATAAATACCAAGAGGACAGATATTGATTATCATTGAATGATAACAAGAAACAGTAATGGTTGTGAAGGTATTGTTTTACTAAGTTTTTTAAATGAATATTGTGATTTTTTTTTTAATATACTTATGATCCATATTTGTTACGTGAATATATCATCCTGTCTTTTTCTTGTGGAGCAGATTTGGAGATTTATATAAGTAAATAACCGACTGTACTTACGAAATATACTGTTCAAATATACTTATTCACTTTTTGTTTCCCTCCACAGTTCCAGAGAGAAAGAAAGAGAGAGAGAGAGAGACTTCGGTTCGTAGTGCACAAAGTGACGGGGAAAAGATGTCTGACGTTAAAATCAAGAATTTATTTACTTATCTACTTCAAAAACGAAGCCACTTTAAAAAGGGAAGAAGTGATTAGGAAGAAACTTCGTTGACGAAAAAGCAAGAACGAATTAGGACAAAGGTGGGCTTATATCCTTTGCGTTTTCACGTACCGACGTCTTGTATGGTCATATTGGCCTAGTATTACTATATCCCATAAATACCGTTTAACTTCTGCTCGATATATATTATTTCATTTATTTCAGGTTCTCAGTTGTAATTTTAACTTATCTTTGTTTTATTTCAGGTTTAAATCGCTGTTTTAACTTTTAATTAATTTACTTCAGGTTTAAATTGCTGGTTTTAATTGTTGATTAATTTATTTCAGGTTTAAATAACTGGTTAACTTCAGGTTTATTGCTTCCAGGTTTAGCTGTTTAAGTTTGGATTTATTGCTCTCCGGTTTGACTGTTCAACTTCGGGTTTATTGCTTCCAGGTTTATGTATTAATCTTCGGGTTTAATGCTTCCAGGTTTAACTGTTTAATTACGGGTTTATTTTCTTCCAGGTTTTTGGGTTTAACTTCGGGTTTATTGCTTCCAGGTTTAACTGTTTATTTTCGGGTTTATTGCTTCCAGGTTGAAATAACTTTAACTTCAGGTTTATTGCTTCCAGGTTTAACTTTAACTTCGGGTTTATTTCCGGTTTTCAGACGACATCTCTTGTTTGCAGTTGACATGTCTATACTATGTACACGCCATTTTAAATCTGTAAGAGGAAATGCCATGTATAAGTATGCATACGTTCGCAGAACCTGCATTTACCTGGGATACCTCCTCTGTATGGACGCATGGGTCGTTGGGAGGGGGGTTAGTCTATAGGCGGGAAAACGGATTATCCGTAGCATGTTTTACGTTTTAAGTCCTTTTTGGCGTAGATTTTAACGTATTTGGACGTATTTTGGTCATCAAATGCTACAGATGCGTATGTAGCGTGATGATACGTCCTCTGTACAGGAGCTTAGAGGTGCTTTTGATGGAAAAGCCGATTATACGTCTCATGCTTTACGCTGGAAGGCCTTTTTGACGTATTTTGAGATGTATTTCGACTTTTTTTTTTTTTTCATCAGAGGATTATAGATACGTAGGGTCAAAATATTTAATGAAAACTCGTATTCAAAACATCTGGAACACTGACTATAGACCTAGACGCATATCATGCTCTACCTTTGCACTCATTTCTGACGTATTTTGACGTATTCCGGCGAATATTCGTTATCACACTATAGATCTGACGTATTTTGACGAATATTCGTTATCACGGGAGATAGATATATACTTAGGGTTAAGTTATGATACGAAACGCGCTGAGTAGTACTAGGCCGATGCCAGCAAGCGTAAATCCCTTTCGGACGTATTTCGACGTATTTTTTGTTATAAAAGATTATATTTATATCCGCTGGATCAAGGTATTCATTGGATACTCTTTCGTAGTCAAATTATTTTTTAAATAATGTGAAATCACTAGGCCAATGCCACCAAGCGTAGCAAACCTAAGTCACATTGCTTTAGACATCAAGCAAAGGCGCTTGCCACATTCGTTCCAGCTAAACGATATCTATATGTTATGAAGTGGTTATTACTTTTGCTTTTCGGTTTATTTGTCGAAAGAAAAGGGTGACAAATGAAAGTTAATTTATTGGCCGTTTGGCTCAAGAAGTGTTGGAGGAGACCACACGAATCGCTTTTAGTCTAAATTTTCGTCTCCATTTCACGATTCATCAATTATTTCATTCTCATGAAAGTTTTCTCTGCTTTCCTTTACATCGGTATCGTCATCTTTATAGATCCTTGGTATTTAATAATCTTGTCAAAAGTGTTATCTTTATAGATTCCGAGTGCTTATCCACCCACCCGATTCCGAGCGGTAGAAATTGGTCGCTTGCAGCTGACGAAACCCCGTTATAAGAAATGCTTTTATCTTCCAATATATTACTTATTTCACCATCGTTCCATTCTGTTAAGTCTGATGGAGGAAAGGAGAGATATTTTTTTTATATTAGTCCAGAATCTGTCATCTTGAAGAGGAGATTTTTATAAGGGTGTTTTGAAAAGTATTGTAGTACTTAAGGTTAGTGGACTAATGTGCCCGTGTGTTGGTGAATTGTACTAGCGACGTGTATGCTAATTTTGCATTATGTTTAATACTGATTATATATATATTTTCAATAGATAATAATAATAAATCAATAATAATAATAATAATAATTCTCCATTATTTCGTCCACTCTCGCTGCTAGATTGCCAATAAACTATCGTATCGAGTGTCACTTCGAGCGCACTGGAGACTTTGAAGTGGAAAATATCCCTTTTAAGAGGTTCGTCGAATGTCGATTATTATGAAAAGGTTGGGGCGGGGGTTCCGTGGAGGGTTTGGGGGGGGGGGGGGGGGGGGGGGGGGGGGGGGGGGGGGGAGGGGGGGGGGGGGGGGGGGGGGTGGAATTCGAGCCGATGAACCGTTAAGAAAAAAAAAAAAAATCCATTAGCGGAGTTCTTATGCAGATTCATTGTCGAGATCGGGTCTGGGGCATAACGATTGATTGGGTTTCGGGATGCGCTCTCTCTCTCTCTTCTCCTTCTTCTCTCTCTCTCTCTTTTTCTCTTCGTTCTTTTCTCTCTCTCTCTCTCTCTCTCTCTCTCTCTCTCTCGTCCTCCTCTTCTCTTCTCTCTCTCTCTCTCTCTCTCTCTCTCTCTCTCTCTCTCTTGTATTTTTCCTCTTCATCTTCTTCTTTTCCTTCTCTCTCTCTCTCTTCTTCTTCTGCTTCTCTCTCTCTCTCTCTCTCTCTCTCTCTCCTCCGTCTTCTTCCTCCTTCTTCTTTCTCTTCTTTTCTTTTTTCTCTTCTTATTCTCTCTCTCTCTCCTCTCTCTCTCCTCTCTCTCTCCTCTCTCTCTCCCTCCCCGTCCTCTCTTCTCCTCTCTCTCTCTCTCGTCTCTCTTCTCTCTCTCTCTCCGTCTTCTTCCCTTCCCTTTCCTTCTTTCTCCTTTCTTTTTTCTTATTCTTCGTATCTCTCTCTCTTCTCTCTCCTTCTCCTCTCTGTCTCTCCCTTCCTCTCCTCTCTCTCTCTCTCTCTCTCTCTCTCTCTCTCTCAGTCTATTCTTCTTCTTCTTCTTCTCCTCTCTCTCTCTCTCTCTCTCACAAAACTTCAGATCAACTTGCCCAAAAGAACTTCTGGACCCACATTGAATTCACAGCAAGTGAACGAGTTAAGCCCCAAATGAAATGAATTGGAAACTTTTAATTCGTCGAAAGTTAATTATTTCTAAATTCGCGCTCGCAATATATGAGCCATATTTTTTTTTTTTTTTTTTTTTTTTTTTAGTCTTCTGTTAAAGTAAACTATCGCGTCGGCTTTGTCTGTCCGTCCGCACTTTTTTTCTCTCCCGCCCTCAGACCTTAAAAACTGCTGAAGCTAAAGGGCTGCAAATTGGTTATATTAAACCCATCCACCCTCCAATCATCAAAAACGTACCAAATTACAGCCTTATAGAATCGGTAGTTTTTTTATTTCATTTAAGGTTAAAGTTAGCCATGATCGTGCTTCCGGGAACGATATAGGACAGGCCGAGTGGATACAGTTTCATGGGTCGCGGCTGACATAGTATTATACCGAGGTTATATCTGGTGGACTTGATTAGACCGGTGTGCAGAAACTCGATGATTTGTTTGAGTACTTTTTTACTTGGTATTATCTTATTATCTCCCTTTTTTTCATCCATCGACAAGTCTCGACAGTTTAACCCTCCCCCCCCCACCCCCCTCCCCCCGCCCCCCGCACACCCCGCCCCTTGAAGTTTTTTTAAGAAGATACCGAACTTCGTTAACAAGATGAACTTATTTCGCGGGTTCTTTCGAGAATTTTTTTTTTTTATTAGACGTCTGAGTAAATTTCAAGCTTTAGAATTTCCAATAAATTCTTCATTCATACAAAGACCGACGTTTATGTCTCATAACCTTTTTAGGTTTTCAGTTTCAATAAATAAAATCACCTCCCCCCCCCCCCCCCCCTCCCTCATACACAGAGCGGCATGAGTTGTTTTTGAGTATTTTCAGTTTTTTGAATTTCCAATAAATGGCGTAACGCCTCCAGTGCAACGCCTCAGCGGCGTGGTTGGTATGGTATTAGCGTCCCACCTCGGTGGTCGCGGGTTCGATTCTCGGCCATTCCATTGAGGAGTGAGAGATGTGTATTTTCTGGTGATAGAATTTTTGTTCACTCTCGACGTGGTTCGGAAGTCACGTGAAACCTTGGTCCCGTTGCTGAATAACCACTGGTTCCAAGCAACGTAAAAACACCATACAAACAAAACAAACAAGCCTCCAGTGCACCTCATGCGGTACACTGTAGGTTTCATTACAAGGTCTTTGCAAAATCCCCTTCTTTCATATTCCATCTTAACTTTCCTCAATTCTCTCCCTTTACAATTGATTCATAGTGCAATTGCTTTGAGGTTTTCCTCCTGTTACACCTTGCAAACCTCATCATAGGTCACGGAACTTATTGTCTTTTGGCCTAAATCCTACGGTATATTCTATTCTACTTCGTTAATGAGGCCATGGGTTCGCTCAAACCTGGAATGACGTATCTGATATCAAGTCATATGTATATGTTACAGGAATTTGAACTTCCCAATGTAGATGAAGCACTGTTTCGACATGTTGAATCCTAGCCCTCCGGGATGATAATATGTTCCTTAGCAAGTTGCTCATTTCACAAATCACTGGGGATTTCGCGAAATCCCTGATTTTCACGTTATAACTGAAACGTATACATGCACTACACGAAATAGTTGCACAATAGGCAAAATCACTGTAAAAAGAATTTTTCTTTGTTGCAACGCATCAAACCTATGATGGAAGAGGTCAAAAAAAGTCTTTGCAACACACAGACAATTCAAGTAATGGCATGTCATGCAACCTTTGGAATACGTTCACAATTTCCAGTAGCTCTGAAATGAATTAACCTTGACCCAGCCCCGGCCATACCTTTCACATAATGGTCTCTGTTATGGTAAAATGATATGTTATTATTCTTATATTATTATTTATTATTATTTATTATTATTATTATTATTATTATTATTATTTATTTTATTAATTATTATTATTATTCTTTATTCAGAAGATGAACCCTATTCATGCGGAACAACCCCACAGGGGGTATATTTCATTATTAGTTATATTTTTTTTTTTTTTTTTGCTCTATCACAGTCCCCTCCAATTGCGACTAGGGTGGTATTATAGTGTGGGGTTCCGGGGTTGCATCCTGCCTCCTTGGGAATCCATCACTTTTCTTACTATGTGTGCAGTTTCTAGATCACACTCTTTTGCATGATCCTGGAGCTACTTAAGCCTCTAGTTTTTTTCTCGATTCCTTTTCAGGGATCTTGGGATCGTGCCTAGTGCTCCTATGATTATGGGTACGATTTTCCACTTGCATATCCCATATCCTTCTTATTCTCTTTTCAGATCTTGATATTATCCATTTTTTTTTCCCTCTCTTTCTCTTCAACTCTGGTGTCCATGGTATTGCGACATCAATGAGTGATACTTTCTCTAGACTTTGTTAATCAACGTCAAGTCTGGTCTATTTGCACGATCACCTATCGTTCTGATACCATAGTCCCAGAGGATCTTTGCTGATTTGTTTCTATCACTCCCTCAGGTTGGTGCTCGTACCATTATTACTGCAAGGTAGCTGATGTTCTTGCAACAGACTCCAGTGGAGGGGTTTTGCCCACCTGAATTAGCCTCTTTTTTGTACTGTTCTGTGCAAGTGCCGGACATTCGCTTGCTATGTGGCTTATGGTTTCATTTTTCGTATTGACTTTCCTCTGTAGCCCATTTGCCATGTGTCATCACTGGCATAGTTCCTTTAGTCTGTCTCATGTATTGTCCGTGCATTGGTTTTTGTGTGCAGTCCTCTGTTCTGTCTGCCATTTCTCCCTGTCTCGTATATTTCTGGTCGGTCGTCTACTTATTAGTCCTTCTTCCCCATGCACTCTTTAGCCACTCGTCTTCACTGGTTTTCAGATATTGCCCCAGTGCTCTGTTCTCGATGTTGACGCAGTCCTCTATACTTAGTAGTCCTCTCCCTCCTTTCCTTTCGTGTTATATATAGTCTGTCTGTATTTGTTCGGGGTGGGTGTAGTGCTTTGTGTATTGTCATATGTTTGCCTTGTTTTCTGATCTATACTGCGGAGTTCTGCCTCGTCCATTCACTATTCCTGCGCTGTATCTGATTACTGGCACTGCCCATTGTGTTATGGCTTTCAGCATATTTCCGGCGTTGAGTTTTGACTTGAGTATCGCCTTGAGTCTCTGCATATATTTTCTTTCCTGATCGTGTCCCTTCATCTCTGGTGTTTTATATCCCTTCTTTCCATTATTCCCAAGATATTTGGTATCCTTGCTCATCTATGTGTTTGATGTTGCTCCCATCTGGTAGCTTTATCCCTTCAGTTCTTGTTACGTTTGGCCTTTTTGTATGTTGACTAAGGCGCATTTTTCTATTCAGACTCCCATCCTGATGTCCCCAGATATTATTATATTATTATTATTTATTATTATGTTATTATTTTATTAAAAGTAATGGCTACTTCAGCACCATTACACTTGTAGAGATTCTTCTCTATTTCCGAATACGCTTTTTCCGTGCTACTTAGACAGGCTAGTAGAGCGCCTATGGAGTCTGATCAAATACAGAGCCAAAATTGGTGATATATTTGAATTTTACAGATAAACTATGATACATAGTTTTTATCAAAGTCATTAACGATATCTATATATATATATATATATATATATATATATATATATATATATATATATATATATAAAATATATATATATGTCTCTCTCTCTCTCTCTCTCTCTCTCTCTCTCTCTCTTCTTGAAGCAAGCGAGCTTTCGTCTGGAGCTGTCCCAGACATCCTCGGCTGGGAAGCTGATGGTGGACTGATCTTGAAGCGGTCCGTCCTCCTGTTATATTGGAGTTGACAGCAGGGGGTTCTGCCCCATGCTGATCTACTATGGCTGTGGCGGTAGGTCTTCGTTTTCATGGCTGGCTTGAACCGGGTTCTCAAAACCATTTCCATGCGTTGATGGTTGCGATACTGAAGTCCTGCAGCCGCCTAGACCTCCTTAGCGGCGCGGTACGTCGATGGGCGTTTCGCTATGCTGCGGGACGTCACGGCTAACTTTGATTATGATTGGCTGCGGGAAATATCTCGTTCGGGGGCGTCGTCTTCCGTGGAGTTGTCGTGCTCGGTGGTGTCATTGTTGGTGGCAGGTCTTTCTCATACTCGTAGGGAGGAGAATTCTTCCTGCGTCGTATTTAGTGTAGGTCTTACTTGCTGGATGATAAAAGCGCCTCCAGCAGGCGTAACGACGGGCATCAGGGGCCTTTCCTTCCCGATGATCTTCGTGTTTTGGATGATATCACGATCCCGGGAGATGGCCTCTTGATGTTTGGGGGCTGTGCGTGGGATTTTTTTTTTTTGATAGCCCCCGCTTGGGCGTGGCCACGAGTCTCTTCGACAGGCGCATAGTAGTTATACCAAACGTAGGCGCCGCACCAAAAATCAAGAGGCCACTCCCGGGATTTCTTGGGATCATCCAAAAACACGAAGATCATCGGGAAAGGCCTGATGCCCATCGGTTAGCCTGCTGGAGGCGCCCCTTCTTCATCCAGCAAGTAAAAGACTACACTAAATACGACGCAGGAAGAATTTCTCCTCCCTACGAGTATGAGAAGGACCTGCCCACCAACATGACACCCACCGAGACGACAACTCCACGGAAAGACGGGACGCCCCCCGAACGAGAATACTCCCGCAGCCAAAATCATTAATCAAGTTAGCCGTGAACGTCCCGCAGCATAGCGAAACGCCATCGACGTAACCGCGCCACTAAGGAGGGTCTAGGCGGCTGCAGGACTTACAGTATCGCAACCATCAACGCATGGAAAGTCCTTGGGCCTTGAAGTTTTTTTGAGCCCGTTTTATCCATGGACTTTCATCGGGCGGGACCTGGGGGGGGCCTTTCCCAAGTTTGCATTTCTTTAGTTTGGTGTCGACTGTGTGGTCTGTCGTGGATCTCTGGTGTCTTTGTGTTTTATTTCTCCTATTTCTTCTCCTTTGACTTCCTGGAGTTGTCCCATGTTTGTGGGGCATGTTTGTTGTGTTGTTCCTACCGGATTGCTCCATAGTTTTTCCCAGTCTCTTACTTGATTCGGCTTTCAGGAATTTCTGGTGGTTGTCTTCCCCTCTTGAGTTGGGTTGTATAGTCTTTTTCTGTTGGCCGTCGAATAGTTTGTTTTTCTGTTGGTATCCCTTATTCCTGTTCAATGTACCGTTGGGATCTTATGTGCTTTGGCCTAAGCTCTGTTTTACATCTTCATTGTGTTGTTTAGTCCCCTCTCTGTACTTTGTATTTTCTCGTTGAGTTCCTCCCTTGTTTTCTTGCTTCTTAGCCTTTTTTCTGCCATCTCTTTTCAGTTACTCAAGTCAGATCTCATCCCCATGATTGCTTTTTCCAGGCGCCTTTTCCAATGGCGGTTGCTGTTTGGTTTTCTGTTTGGGTTTTGGTTGTGCTGGGGTGGTGTTGGTGTTCGAATCCCCCCATCAGTTTTTGCTACTAATCTTGCTTCCTGCATATGTCAAGTTATTTGTTTCTGTGATACTGGTGGGTGTTTATTGTGCCCATTATTTTCATTGACCTACTTGTTTTCTTCCTTAATTTCTTGGTGTTTTTTTGTAGGCTTTCATGGAAGGGATCTTTGTTCTCTCTGTATCTGGCTCCATCCATTGTCTAATCTTTTTCACCCATTCCGTCGTCTCTGTTACTTCGTCGGTGTTTCTTCGTGTGTCGTTGTTGATACCTCATCCTCCCTGTCGTCTTCTGTGGCATGTCTCTCAGTTCGGCTTCGTGTAATTCGTTGTCGTGTGACATTTCCTTTCCAGTTCTTCTCTTTCTGTTGGGGAGAGCAGTTGTTTTTTCTTTATGTTCCTTACTTGGTCTGCCGGCCTCTGCTCTGTTGGGGGGTGTTGTTCCTCTCATTCCAGAATGTTGACCAATCTCTTCTATATCCTCTCTCCGTCGGGTTGCTTCCGATGTAGCATCTCCATACCTTTCCTTTGTCCATTTCTTCTTTTTGCTTCTGTAGCTCCAATCTCAGGCTGTTGATTACTGTTGTTGTGGTGGGATCAGTTGCTGGATGATGACCTCCAAGTACCTGACGTCTTCCCCTTCAATTGGGTTGAATGGCCTGGTTTTGCGGACGAAGCTCCCTCTGTTGCCAGAGGTTCCATTTACGTCGTGTCGTTTATTCCTTCATTTCTTTCCATCATTTGCTGAGTTTGCTATTTAACCCATAGCTGGACCCTACCCCATCAGGGATAGTACTCATTTACAGCTGAGTAGATGAGAAATTATGGTAAAGACCTTTCCCAAGGAATCAATGCCGAGGAGAGCGGTCACCCATCCAACGACTGGACCAGCCCAAGTGCTTCAACTTGACTTAAGTCTATAGACGACCTAACCCATCCTCCACGGCGCCACATTATTTGTTATTATATTATTATTATTATTATATTATTATTATTATTATTTTATTATTATTATTATTATTATTATTATTATTATTATTATTTATTATTATATGAAAGATATTGCTGCATCAGCTGCATTCCACTTGTAAAATAGTCTTCTCTATTTTTCTAACAAATAGCTTTTCTCTCTGCTACTACAACTGGCGAGTATTTGCGCCGATATTACTCATTCAGGAGGAGTCAATTCGGGATATTGCTTAAATTTATTTATTTGTCACGAGTAAATGTACAAAATAAAAATATAAGTCGATCTAGTGGCCAACGTTTGTTCAATTTACTGTGACAAATAATAAATTTAAGCAATATCCCCGAAATTGACTCCTCCTGATGAGTAATATCGCGCAATACTCGCCAGTTGTAGTAAAAGAAGAGAGAAAGCTATGTTAGAAAAATAGAGAAGACTATTTACAAGTTTGAATGCAGCTGATGCAGCAATATCTTTTCAATAAAACTTGTTTGAAAGAGAGTCCTCCTCCATTTATTATTATTATTATTATTATTTATTATTATTATTATTATTATTATTATTATTATTAATTATTATTATTATTATTATTATTTTTTATTATTATTATTGATTTTTGTTGTTGTTGTTGTTGTTTTGTTCTTGTTTTATTATTATAGGGAAAAAACTCTCTATCGCGAGTATATATATAACCCTGTTTCTGAAGGGTCCACATAATAAAAATGTCAAGAGTCCGTGTTTATTTGATTTTTAAAACTTTAACAAAAAGCTTTCGAACCCTTCCCTGGGTTCATCTTCAGTCCCAATGAACAATTAGTTACGACCATGTACTGAGATGAGTTATACACGGACTCTAAAACACATTTTATTATTGTGAACCCTTTTAGAACATTATTATTATTATTATTATTGTTACCTCTTCCATTCCTATATTACTGAAGTAAAATTGACAGCTAGATTAATTTGCAACTTGTTTAACGAAAATCATAGATAAAGCGAAATCTCGACGCGAGGCTGGGTATTCTTATTATTATTTATTATTTTATTATTATATTATTATTATTATTATTATTATTATTATTATCACTGCCTGTCTCCGTAACTCCCCCCATAGCCTTCCACTCCCAGTCTCTCATCTCCGTCTGCATCTGAAATACCTCAAGGTGCTATCTATCGATTCACTTTCGTGCGACACAAAGGGGAGAACACCGATAAGTTTAAAGACGCAATCTCTCTCTCTCTCTCTCTCTCTCTCTCTCTCTCTCTCTCTCTCTCTCTCTCCTCTCATGTAGAATATGCCTTCATTCCGTCAGGCGAGAAATAGAGTTGGTGGTGCATAATCTGTTTAATATAAAACTGCCAAGACCACGAAACAGCTTTTATTAGATTTTTTTTTATTTCGTGAGCTTTTGTAAGTAAATTACCCACATCGTCAGCTCAATTCATTCGGAAGGTAATTTAGATCAATAAATTTTAAATATTTCCTCCCATAATTTTATCAGAATTTCCGTTGGGGTTCATATTCGTGGTCAGACAAGAGAGTTTGTTTAATTTATCTCAGGAACCTTTAGTTGTTAGTCGCCATCTTCGTAGATGAGATATTTTGGGTAAGATATTGTAGAGGGAGAATTTCATTATTACATTACCTCAAGCATTGCTTTAAGGTTCTTGGCGGCATCCCTTAGGCCCCTAGCTACGACCCTTTCATTCCTTTGTTTGTCCCTTCTTTCATATTCCCTTTCTTCCATCTATCTCCTCTTATTCCCTTAAAATCTATTTACCCTCAATTTCCATTTCAGTCCCGAATGACCTCGTAAATTAGGTCCCATTGCTTGGCTTGAATTGTATATTCCATTCCAATTCATTTATCTACACTAGATTTATTCTTTTTATCCTTCCGGGAATTGGGAACATTTCGACACAGTTTGTTTATTTTGTCTTGTTTTATATCATTAAAAGTAGATATATAAGGTGGACCATATTTCAGTTTGTTCATTTCGTAATGATTTGTTTTCTTTAAAAAATTTTCTCGGTTTATGAGTGTTTTGGAGAATTAAGATTATAATTCTAAGATTGTTAGGGACAAAAAGAAACAGCTGCTCATCTTTACAACGAAAGTGGGAATAGTTTTTGTCCAACACCAACGGAATTGGAAAATAAAAATAAAAAGGAATATCGGTAACTGACTATTTTTCCAGGGAGGCTTAAACGTACACAAGATTGTTGCTGAACCAACTCTCCTTTATAGTGAAGTGCGGATGCTGAATGTGAATGAGAGATGAAAGAGGTTTGGGTATTGGGATTATTTTTTGCGTAGCATCTCTATTTCTCTGTCTGCTCCCGCTCTATAATATGATATATATATATATATATATAATATATATATATATATATATATATTATATATATATATATATATATATATATATTATATACACATAAGATAATCATGACTTCAAAGACGTCACTGAAGTCCTGATTGCTCCTCTGTGTGCGCTGGTTCGAATCCACGAGAGGAAAAATATTATCAACTAAAAAAATTACCTTTTCGGTTAAACATATATGAAAATATAGTAATTCCGAGGTAATGTGAAGGGGTGGATAATTAAGGATATTTGTAGCTAAGACAAAACGTATAAAATGCAGAAAAGAAACGTGAAGTAAAAACTTTAGTATATATAAACGAGGTTAGACTATTTTCCAATGTTCGATCAATTGAAAACAAAGAAGGGGGGCGGTTTCGTCGTATTACCTCGAGCCTCTGGGTTAGATCTGTCAAGTGGCTGCCATATATATATGTTAGCCTTATAGTTTCTATAGTACTTCATATCAACCGTCCTTTGATGCTAGGCAGTACCCTACGACGCTCCATGATTGGCTGTGATAAGCTAAACACAGGGTGGAGGACTCTCAGTCTCTCTCGAGATTTCACATGGGTAGGATGTATGTTCCACCCTCCTGAAAGACGTATACCTTAGGAGAGAGGAACCATACATCTTTGCCTATGTAATTCTTTCGAGAAACTGAGAGTTTCTAGCGCTGTGATTGGCTACCAACAGCCAATCAGGAGCGTCGTAAGGACTGACCTAGACGTCAAATGCACGACTGATGTGGGAGTCAATTATAGTTGCCACAAGGCAACGCACAAAGCAAAACTCCCCGATTCGTCACCTGCGGGATTATAAACTCATTATCCATCCACATCAACCAATTCCAGGAAGGCAACAGGGAAGAACATTATGAAAATAAGCAACCTTGATGTTAAGGATTTATATATTAAGTCATCGTGTAATCATCTGATGCATTAGTGGCAGCTGTTACAGCGGAAATGGAAGAAATATGTGATCGTATAATATACTATGCTCTATTGAATCCTTATGCCATTGTCTGTATTACTAGATAGGTTTCCATTAGTGAAAACGTGAAATGCGATTAGTGACGAAGAAAGAATTTATTATTTTCAATTTATTGTCAGGAAAAAAATCGCTGTTATGGACCTCTCTCTCTCTCTCTCTCTCTCTCTCTCTCTCTCTCTCTCTCTCTCTCTCTCTCTCTCTCTCTCCTTAAGAGCAACGCGTTGCAATACTCATGAGGATACTAGAAAACAAAGTGTTTAGGGTCTCTCTCTCTCTCTCTCTCTGGATTCATTGTTGTACAAGGAGACACAAGTATTATAGACTCTCTCTCTCTCTCTCTCTCTCTCTCTCTCTCTCTCTCTCTCTCTCTCTTGTGCAACCCACATCCTAAGAGGGATAATTAAAAACAGCCAAAAAAATGAAATATAAACTTCCACGAGGATACTCTCTCTCTCTCTCTCTCTCTCTCTCTCTCTCTCTCTCTCTCTCTCTCTCTCTCTCTCTCTCTTACCTGGAGTTTAAGCAGAGTCGATCCAGGCCGGGAGCGTGGGAGAACCCAGCGGTGTGGGGAAAACTGTGGTGTGTGGGAATTATCTGACCACATTTTGTGTGGGAAGATGTTTCACTGGTGTTGAATTTTAGCGTCTCTCACTGATCCGTCGACGTCTTCTTGGCGTAATTCCCACTGAAAAAAAAATTAATATATTAGTCATTATTTGAGGTTCATTGCGGCGTCCCTCAGGCCAATAGCTGCAACCCCTTTGCATTCCTTTTACTGTACCTCCATTCATGTTCTCTTTCGTCCATCTTACTTTCCTTCTCTTAACAATTGATTCATAGTGCAACTGCTTTGAGGTTTTCCTCCTGTTACGTCTTTCAAACCACTTTACTGTCAGTTTGCCTTACAGCGCTGGATGACCTCGTAGGTTCTAGCGCTTGGCCTTGGACTTAAATTCTTTATATTCCAATTCGAATTATTTTCAGCGCTGGATGACCTCCTAGGTCCCAGCGCATGGCTTGATATATTCCTATTCCCATTTCACACATACATATTAGTCTGCTCTGTCTTATATTCCAGTTTCTATTCCAGTTATTTTCAGAACTGAATGACCTCGTAGTTCCCAGCGCATGGCTTTATGTATTCCAATCCCTATTCCACACATACATACATAGCCTGGTCTCTGATCTGCCACAGAAGGTCATCAAAAGCATTTGGTTGGGTTCATTCGACAGGATCGATGTTGGACGGAATTAAACACACAAAAAAGAGGTTATATTTGTTGCAAATGGGATTATTTTCCATGGATACGAACGATCTCGAAGTTCCATTGTCCAGTAGCTGGAAGGCAGGCATCCAGGTACTACTACTGCTGCTGCTACCACCACCAGCATTGTCGCTGTCTCCCAATTAACCTTTTCGGGAACGCGTAAAAATTCGGTTCCGTTGTGCGTATTTTCAGTTTCGTATTTTAATCAACTTCGTCAATAGAGAAATAACAAAAAAACGTATTAAAATCTATTACGCCGGTGTGTGTTTATACGGAAAAAGCGGAATTCGTATGAATGGGAGTGATTCCGGGTTTTTATTTTATCTTTTGTTTACTTTTTTTCAGAGCAAAGAGACAGGGTGTCTTTGCTTTGTGTTGAATGGAATTTTAATTTACACGTCCATACATACATATGTATATATTATATATATACATTTACTTACGTTCATATATAATAATCTATGCGTACATAATCCTGTGCTGACATTTCTTAACACCATTAAAAACGTAAAGAAGATAAGATCATTGTTTCTGGATCCCTAAGTTCCTCACGTGGAGGGGAAAACTTCTAATCTGATGTGTGTGTTCTTCGGGGGGACTTGGTTGGTTTCGGGGGGGTTTCGGGGGGAGGCGGGGGGAGGGGCGGGTTGGGGGGGGTTCGCGAATCCTCCCACAAAAAAATCCTATTGCTCCGGGGGCGGGGGGGAAAGCAGTGATCGAGCGAGCTGATGGGCTCCATCCCCCCCCCCCACCCCACCCCCCCCCCCCCTCACCCCCCCCCCCCCCCCCCCCCCCCCCCCCCCCCCCCCCCCCACCCCCCCCCCCCCCCCCCCCCCCCCCCCCCCCCCCCCCCCCCCCCCCCCCCCCCCCCCACCCCCCCCCCCCGCCCCCCCCCCCCCCCCCCTCCCCCCCCCCCCCCCCCCCAACCCACCACCAAAATAAAAAAGAAAAAAAAAAATCCCCTTCAAGAATAAACCACAGGGGAAGATTTTGGTATTATTGGAAAAGTAATGGAGTTCGATTATTTGTTGTTTTGGTTTGGATGGAAGGTTTTAGTTTGAAAGAAGAGGATATAAAAAGTATTTCTTATAGAGGTATGGAAATGTGTGTTATCATAGTTTTTTTTTTTTTTTTTTTTGTTTATTTACAAATCACGAATTTGATGTATGTATGTATGTATCTATCATCTATAGATCTATAAATACCATATATATATATATATATATATATATATATATATATATATATATATATATATATATATATATATACACATTGCTAATGATGTTTTTTACTTCAGTTCACTAGCCTTTCTCCTAAACCAGTATCCAGCAAATTACTGCTCCATCATATAAACAAAAGAAACGCAAAATAAAGAAGCATAAGATACAGATTAACGAAAGATGTGTACTTAGTATTTTTAGAAAGGAACCACTCGGTCGATCTTGATATTTTAAATGAAGTTTCAAAGTCTAGAAAGATGATATTCTGTAAATATATATTCGTCGAAAATAATCTCTTTTTTTTTCCATTAACTTTGATTGTTTGTTACGACTCTCTCTCTCTCTCTCTCTCTCTCTCTCTCTCTCTCTCTCTCTCTCTCTCTCTCTCTCTCTCAGCAACGCAAATCACATTCACGTTTATTGGGCATATAATGTGTATGTTTACGTAAAATGCTTATTATTGAAGGTTAACCATGTAATTGTTTTTTTAAGTCCATGTATCTCTCTCTCTCTCTCTCTCTCTCTCTCTCTCTCTCTCTCTCTCTCTCTCTCTCTCTCTCTCTCTTGAGAATACTAGGAAACAAAGTGTTTAGGGTCTCTCTCTCTCTCTCTCTCTCTCTCTCTCTCTCTCTCTCTCTCTCTCTCTCTCGTCTCTGAGAATACTAGGAAAACAAAGTGTTTTTAGGGTCTCTCTCTCTCTCTCCTCTCGTCCACACCCCCCCCCCCTCTCTCTCTCTCTCTCTCTCTCTCTCTCTCTCTCTCTCTTTAGTGCAACTAGCGTCCTTAGAGGGGAGTTACATGCAACCAAAATTATAAAATATAATTACACGAGGACTCTCTCTCTCTCTCTCTCTCTCTCTCTCTCTCTCTCTCTCTCTCTCTCTCTCTCGTAATGGACACATAATATGTATTATTAGTGAAAACAAGCAAATTAATCTGTCGGATATTTGATTGAAAATAACCTGGAGAGAAAAGATAAACAAAGTTAGGATGCAACACTCGTCCAAGTTACGAAATTAAAAAGTTGCAGGTCTTGAAATGCGAGAAGAATTTCATCATGAGATGAAAAGTCTCTCTCTCTCTCTCTCTCTCTCTCTCTCTCTCTCTCTCTCTCTCTCTCTCTCTCTCTCTCTCAGGAGGAGAACTTGGGCTTCTTCCCGGGAAGAAAAGAATTATGAATGTGAAACATTTTGCCTTACTCATTCTTGTAAAATTAGTGCTGTAGGCGTGTGTATATGTATGTATATAAGTATATGAATACACGTATATATTATATATTCAAAAATATTAAGCTACAAATGCCTTTTAATTCCACTCGGCTTCGGAATAACAGTGGGCATCAAAAGACATTCGTAGCTTGATGTATGTTAAAATATAAAAAGAATGGTACGGTGTATGTGAAAAAGTTCATGTAATGTGTATATATATGTAATACTCCAGGGAAATTATTATATATAATATACAAATTTTCCCTCTGACTCAATCTTTCCAATTCACACTCCATCACAGTTTCCATCTCTCTCCCCATGTCGTCATCATCATCATTATTATTATTTTCATTATCATCATTTTCATCATCAGCGTCTCCCATCTCCCATCGGCAAATTGCGAGCATTCCCCTGTTCTGTTATTAAAATCGTCGTTTCGCCGTTATCAGCGAACTTTCTCTCCACATTAATCCCTCTTCCCCTCACGGTCTAGGTATATATACCTAGACCGTGCTTCCCCTGTCCGCTCTATCGACCTGGCGTCGTCTCTCGTTATTATGAGAGTCCTGGACCCACCTGGAGGCGCCCATAGAGCAAATTCTTGGCATTCCTGAAGGATGCCTGCTTGGTCTTACGGTTTATCGGGGGGGGGGGGGCGGTGGGGGGGGGGGGGGGGGGGGCATTTTCTTTTTCTGTAGGAGGACGTTGAGCTGTTTTATTGAGTTTCCTGGAAATGTTGATGGTGTAACTAGAGCACTAACATACTTTTATTGAGTCTCTCTGTCTCTATCAATTCCAGAAGTCGATTATTCCTGAGTTCCAGAGATTCTTTAGTCCCCAGTTCCAGTGGTCCTTTATTTTTCAGTTCCATTGGTCCTTTATTCCTCAATTCCTGAGGTTCCTTTTATTCTCAGTTCCGAGGTTTACCGAAATTCCTCAAAGTTTCCTGAGGCCAGAATTCCTCAGTTCCAGTCCGAATTCCTCAGTTCCAGAGGTCCTTTATTCCCAGTTCAAGTGGTCTATCCTCAGTTCCAGAGGTCCTTATTTCTCAGTTCCAATAGGTCCCTTATCAGTTCCAGAGGTCCATGTCCAGTCCGAAGTCCTATTCTCAGATTCCAGAGGTCTTTATTCCCCAAGTTCCAGTGTGTTACCCTTATCCTCAGTCCAGAGGTCCTTTATCTCAGTTCCAGAGGGTCCTTTGTTCCATCAGTTCCAGAGGTCCTTTATTCCCTTCAGTTCCTTTAGAGGTCCGTTTATCCCTCAGATTCCACCGAGGTCCTGTCCCTCAGTTCCAGAGGTCCCTATCTCAGTTCCAGAGGTCCTATTCCTCAGTCCAGAGGTCTTTATCCTGGTTCCTAGAGGTCCTTTATTCCTCAGTTCCAGAGGTCCTTTCTATTCCTCAGTTCCAGAGGTCCTTTACCCTCTCAGTTCCAGAGTTCTTTCAGAGTCCTAGTTCCAGAGCTCCTTTATTTCCCCGTTCAGAGGTCCATCCCTCGGCTTCAGGAGAACCTTTATTCCTCAGTTCCAGAGGTCCTTTATCCTCATTCCAGAGGTCTCTATCCTCAGTTCCAGAGGTCCTTTATTCCTCAAACCACTGGACTGTGGAACAGTCTCCCATGGGGTGTAGTAGAACTGGAACCACAAAAGTTCAAACAAAGATGCAATGTATTACTATCCAAAAGCAATTCTCCTTGAATTTTAATAATTCTCTTACACTTTCATATGTTTATTTATTGATTTGTTAATCTATCTCTTTTATTTTCTTATAAGTGATCTCTTCTTCCAGTATTTTCTATAGCATTCTGTTACTTCTTTCAAATGAACACCATGATATTCTTTGGAAGCCTGAATTTCAAGTCAGTGGCCCCTTTTGGTGGGCTTGTTCCATATGAATAGGGTTCTTCATCAAGGAAAAAATCTCTGAATAATAATAATAATAATAATAATAATAATAATAATAATAATAATAATAATAATAATAATAATAATAATAATAATAATAATAATAGTTGGATGGCTTGCAGTAGCAAGGATTGGAATTGGAACAATGACCAAGATCATTCAGATAAATCAGTGCTGCGTACTTAACCCCCCACACGACAGTGCCCCGAACCCCTAACCCTTTTACAAGCAACGAGGACCGTTTTGGGGATGGGCTGCCCATTTCGAAAAAAAGGGGTCTGGAAGCCCAGTGATCCTCCCAAGCCTCAAAGGACTAATAATGGAAACGTTTAACGTTTTGATGAACAGCTGACCTTTTTTTTTTTTCCACTGGATTTTTTTGTTTCATACCTTCCTACTTAGTAGATCCTGCCTGTAATTACGAACCAGGCCTTTGATATGCGCCTTTCATGTATTGGACACCTATTTATCTATTAATTACATTTATCTCTCAATCTATTCTTCGTTTATATCCCATTACCTTCTGGTACTTCTTTCAAATGAACACCATGACATTCTTTAGAAGCTCGAATTTCAAGTCAATGGCCCCTTTGGTGGTCTTGTTCCATATGAATAGGGTTCGTCATCTTCTGAATAATGATTGAATAATAATTAATAATAATAATAATAATAATAATAATAATTAATAATTATAATATTAATAATTATTATTATTTATTATATATTATTCCAAACCTGCCTATTTAGTTCATACCTTTACTTACGAACCAGGCCTCTGATAGGAGCCTTTGATGCGTTTGACAGCACCTGATTTTCCATGATTCGTCGTGGCGAAAAGTATGAGGGTGCATTAACTGAATCCGACAAGCAGTGGGCTATTATGTGTCTATTTAGCAGATGTACAAAGGTGATAAGATACTTACGAAGAGTAATAATTAGTTTGTTTGCAGTCACTGGCCTATTTCTATTATATTCAGGAATAATATTCTGAAATGCTGCTTGGTTTATGAAAATTGAATTATGGGCTTATTTTTCTGTGCAGTTTTAATGATGGTTTATAGAATATTGTTGGTCTGCAATTAAGGTGCATTATTATTATTATTATTTTACTGAAAATAATGGCTATTTCAGCCGCGTTTATTTTGTATATAGAATTTTCTCTGTTCCTCTTATTACTTACTTTAATTCTGTACTCAAATTGGCGTTTTACCAGTCAATTTGAGTACAGGATAAAAGTCAGTAATAAGAAGAATGGAGAAACTTCGATATACAAAATAAGCGTGGCTAAAATAGCCATTATTTTCAATAAAATATGTATAAACGAAGGTCTTCTTCAAGCATATTATTATTATTATTATATTATTATTATTTATTATTATTATTATTATTATTATTATTATTATTATATTATTATTATTATTCATTATTATTCAGAAGATGAAGAACCTTATTCATATGGAACAAACCCACCAAAGGGTCCACTGACTTAAAATTCAAGCTTCCAAAGAATGAAATGGTGATCATTTGAAAGAAGTAACAGAAGGTTTTGGGAAATAAAGGAAGAGCAGTTATTTAAAAAGAAAAATAAAGTAACAAATTAATAAATAAATAGATTCAAATGTAATCGAATTATTAAAAGACAAAAAGAGACTTGTGGGTAGCAAGTGCAGGACTTCTTCAGGGAGTCTCTCCCACAGTCCAACGATATATATTCTTTCACCTTCAATTTCATCACGGTGAAATTATCTAGCGTTTCCTATTTTATTACCTTCCTTTTCCTTGGAGAAAGTCCAGAGAACAATAACTCTTAATATAGAGCGCAGCCTTGCGTTATTTGCCCTGAGGTGATATATATTAATGTTTGTCTCTCGTAATATATCCGTAGTGTGGCGTTGATATATCTTGTAAATGTAATCCGCTGAGCTGTGATTAGGGAGAGATTACTTTAATGTGTCTAGGGCTGTGTCAACGTTTGTTAGCTTCGCTGTGGGACTTCTCAGTTTTAGAGGTCCTTTATTCCTCAGCTCTAGAGGTCCTGAATTCCTGTTTTAGAGCGCCTTAATTTTTATTTATTTATTTATTTATTTATTTATTTATTTATTTATTTATTTATTTATTTTATTTATTTATTTATTTATTTATTTTTATACTAACTGATCTCATATTCTTTGGAAGCTTCATTATTTAGTTAATGTCCCCTGTGGTGAGGCTAGTTCCATTTGAATAGGGTTCATCTCTGAATAATAATAATAATAATAATAATAATAATAATAATAATAATAATAATAATAATAATAATAATAATAATAATAATAATAATAATAATTGTGTTTCGAAGTAAATCTTTCCATTTACAGTCCATTTCAAGAAGCCTAAATAATGCTTTTGAAGGAGTTTCGCTTTGGAATGCGCAGATGGCTCAGAATTTCAGCAGAATATGAGTCTTTCTCTCTGTAATCTCTTTTCTTTTGAGCTGCATAATGAGGTTTGGTGTCTCATCTCCAGTGTAATCTGCGAGTAATTAGTTGGAAATGGGAGTTACGAGGAGTTACAAGGATTAGGATGTCTCAAAGACTTGTTAGTCCATCCTAAGAGGAGACATCGTGTGCTCACTTATTTGTAGGAGCAGGTTTTACTGTGTATTCAGTGTCCTAATGATTTTGTCTAGCTTTCTTTTAAACTCTTCCACACTGTTGCTGTTTATGACTTCTAGTTTATATTCTTTTTTGTAGACAAAATTTTTCTGAACACACACACACACATATATTTGAGAGAGAGAGAGAGAGAGAGAGAGAGAGAGAGAGAGAGAGAGAGAGAGAGGTGAATTCCTGACTCACATCGTGATCGAACCCAGGTCTCTTTCAGGTGTGGTTCAGCTGGTAGCGCCATTGTCATATCAGTGGGAACACCTGGGTTCGATCATGAGGTGAGTAATAAGTTTATGAAGTTGCTATAACCTGTGGGTATCGCAGAATAGTTACGACACAGAGTAGATAAATATACAGGCTGACAGTGATATCATTAAGGTAACTAATACCGAACGTGTTTTAATAATAACCTCTCTCTCTCTCTCTCTCTCTCTCTCTCTCTCTCTCTCTCTCTCTCTCTCTCTCAAGCACGTACTCAGCCGTCGACCTCATTAGACTTCATTTTCCACGAAGACACGATGCAACGTTTCCACCTTACAAGAAAAAATGGTATTTACCTGCGACCTGTCCTATTATTAATAATTATTTTAATGAATATTATACCGTTTTTCAGTGGCTTTTTGTTTTTCGTTTTAGTACTTTGAATTGAAATCATGTGGTCTTATATATGACTGGTAAAAATGTTCTGTCACAAAAAGAATTCCATCTCATAAAAGCAGCCCATAAAAAACGCCAGAATATAGAAAGTAAGTATAATATATTTGAGAGACTGCTGTC
>NC_061091.1:80997667-81000167 GCF_015104395.2 Macrobrachium nipponense | reverse complement strand
TGACAAGGACAATCTTCCTTCATGCGGTGCACTGTAGGCATCATTTAAAGTTCTTTTGCAACGTCCTTTCCATAAGTCCCCTAGTTGCTACAACCCTTTTCATTCCTTTTACTGCACTTCCATTCATATTCTCTTCCATCCTCTTCCCTCAACCCCTCTCCTGTCAATGGAGTCATAGTGCAACTGCTCTGAGGTGTTCCTCCTGTCACGCCTTTCAAACCTCTCTACTATTGTCAGTTTCCTCTTTCAGCGTTGAATGACTTCAAAGGTGCCAGCGATTGGCATTTGGACTAAGTTCGATATCCCTCTGTTCGACAAAAAAAAACCCTGTTGGCATTATGATGATGTAATTCTTTCCTGAGAAATATATCGTCCATAGAAGCTATATTAGTGTTGTACCTATTCTCTGAGAGTGAACAAACAATTCATAAAGTGCTTATGAACTTTGTTGGGTGAAATATGTTTCGATATTCTGAACTCTTGGTTGGTTCGTTTCGTAGAGTTGCAACCACTTTCTTCTCCCGTGTACATTTGATGGCACGAATCTCATTCCCGTTTATATAAGAGGACAGTGATTAGAAGCAGTGTATGTTAAGTCTACCTACGAAACAAACGTTCATAAAATAATATTCCCCACGCGAAGGATATTAGTATTATGACGCTGTTGTTTCCTTTCTCACATTTTTAAAGTTTTATGTTTATGATGCCTTTTCCAGGACCTTGAACACTATATAAAAACCCTTATATGTAACAATACTGAGTGCCAGGGGTAAAACGCAGTAATTCTGGCAAAAGAAATTAAACATACATATGTATAGCCTTTAGACTTGTTTAATTAAGTTAAAATTCACAATTATTTGTATGTTTATATTATATGAAACTACGAATGTAAGGGATGCCATGGAAAAAACTGCAGATGTGTATCACTTAGACATTAATAAGCAAAACCCAACCATTATATTTATGAACACAGCGGTAATTTTCAAAACACAATAAATTTATAAAAATGGAAGCTATCGACGGTACTCTTCAAGCTGCGCTAATTTTTAATCGTTATTTCTTTTATCTTAAAAATGAAACCTTGCACATATATTTAATTATGGATTTTCACTTATTAATACAAGTCTAAGGAGTTATTATCTTGACTTGTTCGTGAGTCCAACTTGATATATATACTCACAGTCAATATGTACTGTACTACTAGAGATAAGTGAGCAGACGATGTCTCCTCGGATGGACTAACAAGTCTTTGAGACATCCTATTCCTTGTAACTCCTTGTAACTTATGTTTTTTTTTTTTTACTAAAACACAATACGCTAGTACTCTACTGTATCTAATAGAGTATTCTATTAATATGAATGATATGTAAAACCTAAATACATAAATACATTAAGCAAATTATGATGATAATAGTCAAGTAAATTTTTTATTTATGATCTGAAAGTTCGTTCGTAAGTAGGGGAGCGTCTGCATTTAGTACTTTATTTTACCCTGAATTACTATATACGTATATATATATTTTTTTACCCAGTATTCATTACAGTTGTATACAATATAACATTAGCATTTTATTATTTCCTGTAACAGTATAACAACTCACAAAATCGTATCTAAGGTGAAGTAAGCGTTTTCCTTTAAACATTTGATATTCGGAGTAGCAGCCCGACCAGCTGCTGTGTTTAGATTTATACGACTCACCCGGGGCTCGAATGGAATCTGTGTTTGGGAGGAAGTAGATGAAAGTAACGTATTTCGTTTGGTTTTCCATATCTGCGTTTTGATAATGTTTTTGGAGGGTAAAAAGAACACTTGTGGTGGGAAGACAGATTCATAAATCACCAGTTATGTATGGGTACAAATATATTTTTAAAGTAATCTATAGTGAGAGCTTTCGGGAATATATTTATACCCATACATAACTGTGGGTTTGTTTTATCCATCTCCAGACTCGCGCTGCTGTGAGTATTTTTCAATGCTCGTATTATTCTGTTTGTATTAATGATATGGAGACGTTGGTAAGAAATACGGTAAGAAAGAATTGCTTTCTTTAGCATCTCAGGATACTCGTAGGTTAGATAGAATTTTCTCTATTATATAGTAAACACTTGAAAGGAACTCTGTAACAAAGGACTTTCTATATGATAATAGTAAAAAAAGATGTACCAAGCCTAACATGCCCACCATATGCAGTTTCTTCATCTCCAGTTTCCGTCAGATTATTTCGCTCTCTCAGGCAGAGTTATTTTTAAGAATGAACGAAAAACCATTTCACTTATCTTCCCTTCCATCTCATTCGTATTACATCCTAGCGCCACGTGGGACGAAGATTTAGAATACCAGCTGGTTCATTTGCATTGCAAATATTTTAGTGGGGGACTGGAAAATGGTCAATTTTATATCTCGCTATATAAAACTCCGCTGAAATATGACGAGGTTTCGTGTGCGCAGTATAATGGTCAGTGATGGAATTGCAATTTACTTTATGAGAAAAAATTTTGA
>NC_061091.1:80978411-80997167 GCF_015104395.2 Macrobrachium nipponense | reverse complement strand
ACCCACGAATAGCAGAACAACTCCAGCATTGTATCTCAAATCACCATGCACCCAAATGGATGACCACAGGAAGAATATCCTTAGTACAAAAAGACAAGAGTAAGGGAAATATAGCCAGTAACTACAGGCCTATCACCTGCCTACCAATAGTGTGGAAGTTACTAACAGGTATCATCAGTGAAAGGCTATACAATTACCTAGAGTAGACAAACACCATCCCCCACCAACAGAAAGGATGCAGAAGGAAGTTGTAGGGGCACAAAAGACCAGCTCCTGATAGACACCAACTAAAGAAAATGCCAAACTGAAAAGCCCCAGGTCCCGATGAAGTCCATGGATACTGGCTCAAAAACTTCAAGGCCCTACACCCACGAATAACAGAACAACTCCAGCATTGTTTCTCAAATCACCATGCACCCAAATGGATGACCACAGGAAGAACATCCTTAGTACAAAAAGACAAGAGTAAGGGAAATATAGCCAGTAACTACAGGCCTATCACCTGCCTACCAATAATGTGGAAGTTACTAACAGGTATCATCAGTGAAAGGCTATACAATTACCTAGAGGAGACAAACACCATCCCCCACCAACAGAAAGGCTGCAGAAGGAAGTGTAGGGGCACACAAGACCAGCTCCTGATAGACAAAATGGTAATGAAGAACAGTAGGAGAAGGAAAACCAACCTAAGCATGGCATGGATAGACTATAAGAAAGCCTTCGACATGATACCACACACATGGCTAATAGAATGCCTGAAAATATATGGGGCAGAGGAAAACACCGTCAGCTTCCTTAAAAATACAATGCGCAACGGGAATACAATACTTACAAGCTCTGGAATAAGACTAGCAGAGGTTAATATCAGAGAGGGATCTTCCAGGGCGACTCACTGTCCCCCACTACTGTTCGTAGTAGCCATGATTCCTATGACAAAAGTACTACAGAAGATGGATGCTGGGTACCAACTCAAGAAAAGAGGCGACAGAATCAACATCTGATGTTAATGGACAACATCAAGCTGTATGGTAAGAGCTTCAAGGAAATAGATACCCTAATCCAGACTGTAAGGATTGTATTTGGGGACATCAGGATGGAGTTTGGAATAGAAAAATGCGCCTTAGTCAACATACAAAAAGGCAAATTAACGAGAACTGAAGGGATAAAGCAACCAGATTGGAGCAACATCAAAACACATAGATGAGACAGGATACAAATACCTGGAATAATGGAAGGAGGGGATAAAAAACACAAAGAAATGAAGGACACGATCAGGAAAGAATATATGTAGAGACTCAAGGCGATACTCAAGTCAAAACTCAATGCCGGAAATATGATAAAAGCCATAAACATATGGGCAGTGCCCAGTAATCAGATACAGTGCAGGAATAGTGGAATGGACGAAGGCAGAACTCCGCAGCAAAGATCAGAAAACCAGGAAACATATGACAATACACAAAGCACTACACCCAAGAGCAAATACGGAGAGACTATACATAACACGAAAGGAAGGAGGGAGAGGACTACTAAGCATAGAGGACTGCGTCAACATCGAGAACAAGAGTGCATGGGAAGAAGGACTAATAAAATTAGACGAAGACCACAAATATACAGAGACAGGAGAATGACAAACAGAACAGAGGACTGGCACAACAAACCAATGCACGGACAATACATGAGACAGCTAAAGAACTAGCCAGCGATGACACATGGCAATGGCTACAGAGGGAAGAGCTAAAGAAGGAAACTGAAGGAATGATAACAGCGACAAAAGGTCAGGCCCTAAGAACTAGATATGTTCAAAGAACGATAGACGGAAATAACCATCTCTCCCATATGTAGGAAGTGCAATACGAAAATGAAACCATAAACCACATTGCAAGCGAATGCCCGGCACTTGCACAGAAACAGTACAAAAACAGATGCATGATTCAGTGGCAAAAGCACTCCACTGGAGCCTGTACAAGAAACATCAGCTACCTTGCAGTAATAAGTGGTACGAGCACCAACCTGAGGGAGTGATAGAAAACGATCAGGCAAAGATCCTCTGGGACTATGGTATCAGAACGGATAGGGGGATACGTGCAAATAGACCAGACGTGACGTTGATTGACAAAGTCAAGAAGAAAGTTTCACTCATTGATGTCGCAATACCATGGGGACATCAGAGTTGAAGAGAAAGAGAGGGAAAAAATGGATAAGTGTCAAGATCTGAAAATAGAAATAAGAAGGATATGGGATATGCCAGTGGAAATCGTATCCATAATCATAGGAGCACTAGGCACGATCCCAAGATCCCTGAAAAGGAATCTAGAAAAATAGACGCAGAAGTAGCTCCAGGACACATGGTGAAGAGTGTGATCCTAGAAACGGCGCACATAGTAAGAAAAGTGATGGACTCCTAAGGAGTAGGATGCAACCCAGAACCCCACACTATAAATACCACCCAGTTCGAATTGGAGGACTGTGATAGAGGCAAAAAAAAAATAAAAAAAATAATAATAATAATAGTTTCCTTACGGTATTATTACCTAAATATAACTTTCCTTGTGTATTTTAATTATTTCTTTACATTTCGTCTTTTAATTATTTATTATATGATTTTTTTGTATAACTGACCTCTTCTTCCTGCACTTGCTATTACTTTCTGTTACTTATTTCAAACACATTCCATATTCTTTGGAAGCCTGAATTTTAAGTCAGTGGTCCCTTTAGTGGTTGGCTTGTTCCATGTGAATAGCGGTTCATTTTCAGAATAAAAGGTGATAGTAATTTAAAAATTTTTTTTTTGTTAAATTACAATGCGAGTCGTTCGTAAACCTTCGAATTATTCAGGCAGCCTGTTGTATTAGTTGTTTATTAGGTTACCAAGTCCACTATGGGATTAGTAGTCAAACAGGAGCGGCTCTGTCCAGCGTAGGAGGCCATTATAACAAATTTAATTCAACTCTTTTCTCTTGATAAATTAATCCCTTGAAAGAGCGGCTGTGTTTCATAGCAGTAATTAATCACATGGTCTTTTGCATAAGTCTTTGAATAATAGTTGCAAATTACTTTTGCCTTTTGTTAAAAGGTTCAAAGGTTTCGTGTCTGGCGTAATGAATTAGTTTACGGTTATTCAGTTTGCTTAATCATTTTGAAAATTCGAACAATTATTTCGTCGTGTTGATTTTCTTGATAAAATACAAATTTTCCTTTACCATTACTGGGAATTTATCGCACATGAGCCAGTTCCTTTTCATAAATATTTTCCATTTGAGGAACGGATCCTTGCATTCGAACGTTAATAATTGCGTATTTCATTTCATGATAATTATTCATTTATCAACTGTATTAACTGTACCATTCTTGCATTTTCTACAAAATAATATGAAACATTCTATTCTGGATCGGTTTTCTGTATCGTTATCTCCTCAGATTACGGATCAGAAGTGTAAAAGAAGTACATTAATGTTAAATGGGATTTATTTTCAGCTTTTTTTCGCTTCAAAATCGTATTGCTTATTGCAATATTGCTTTCGCGTTCGCCAAGATCAGCTAAACGACAACATATTATCAAAATCTCCCATTCAAGTTGTTGAACTGCCGTACAGACACTGGGGCTAGAGTAAGTGAAATATAGATGGATGATTCCGTAGAGTTATTTCGTATTTCTCTCACTTTGAAGAGTTTCCTCTTCTTACGTGATCATCTCCAACTCTTCCAAGGGTTCTTTTTTATTATTATTATTATTATTATTATTATTATTATTATTATTATTATTATTATTATTATTTTTTTTTTTTTTTTATTTATTTATTTTTTTTTTTGTCTATCACAGTCCTCCAATTCGACCTGGTGGTAATTATAGTGTGGGGTTCCGGGTTGCATCCTACCTCCTGAGGAATCCATCACTTTTCTTACTATGTGCGCCATTTCTAGGATCACACTCTTCTGCATGAGTCCTGGAGCTACTTCAGCCTCTAGTTTTTCCAGATTCCTTTTCAAGGGCCTTGTGTTCCTTTGATTATTTCTATCTTCAGGAAATGATACTTATCCATTTTTTCCCTCTCTTTGTCTTCAACTCTGGTGTCCCGTGGTATTGCAACATCAATGAGTAATACTTTCTTCTTGATTCTGTCAATCAACGTCACGTCTGGTCTATTTGCACGTATCACCCTATCCGTTCTGATACCATAGTCCCAGAGGATCTTTGCCTGATCGTTGTCTATCACTCATTTAGGTTGGTGCTCGTACCACCAATTACTGCTGGTGTTTCTTGCACAGGCTCCAGTGGAGGGCTTTTGCCTATGAATCGTTCCTCTTTTTGTACTGGTTCTGTGCAAGTGCCGGACATTCGCTTGCTATGTGGTTTACAGTTTCATTTTTCGTATTGCATTTCCTACATATGGGAGAGATGTTATTTCCATCTATCGTTCTATGGACATATCTTGTTCATAGGGCCTGACCCTGTGCCGCTGTTATCATTCCTTCAGTTTCCTTCAAGAGCTCTCCCCTCAGTAGCCATTGCCATGAATCATCGCTGGCTAGTTCTTTAGTATGTCTCATATATTGTCCGTACATTGGTTTGTTGTGCCAGTACTCTGTTCTGCTTGTCATTCTCCTGTCTCTGTATATTTCTGGGTCTTCGTCTACTTTCATCAGTCCTTCTTCCTATGCACTCTTGAGCCACTGTCTTCACTGGTTTTAATGTTGCCCCAGTGCTCTGTTCTCGATGTTGACGCAGTCCTCTATGCTTAGTAGTCCCCTCCCTCCTTCCTTTCGTGTTATGTATAGTCTGTCCGTATTTGCTCTTGGGTGTTTTGTCATATGTTTTCCTCTTTTTCTTTCTGGTCTATGCTGCGAAGTACTGCCTTCGTCCATTCCACTATTCCTGGGCTGTATCTGATTACTGGCACTGCCCATGTATTTATGGCTTTTATCACATTTTATGGCGTTGAGTTTTGACTTGAATATCGCCTTGAGTCTCTGTATATATTCTTTCCTGATCGTGTCCTTCATCTCTTCGTGTTTTATATCCCCTCCTTCCATTATTCCCAGGAATTTGTATCCCGTCTCATCTATGTGTTTGATGTTGTTCCTATCTGGTAGCTTTATCCCTTCAGTCCTTGTTACTTTGCCCTTTTGTATGTTGACTAAGGCGCATTTTTGTATTCCAAACTCCATCCTGATGTCCCCATATACAATCCTTACAGTCTGGATTAGGGTATCTATTTCTTTGATGCTTTTACCATACAGCTTGATGTCGTCCATGAACATCAGATGGTTAATTCTGTTTCCTCTTTTCTTGAGTTGGTACCCAGTATCCATCTTCTGCAGTACTTTTGTCATGGGAATCATGGCAACTACGAATAGTAGTGGGGGTGGGGCAGTAAAAGAGTAGTGGCGTCTTCAAGGGCGGCGGGGCGAGGCTCCTGCTGGTACCACTTATCGATGTTTCTGCGAATGGCTTTTTCGATGTCCCGGCTGGAATACCTGTTGTTTAATTAGAACTTGGGCACACGTTTTAATTCAGTGTCGTGTCCTTCCACGAAGAGCTGTGTGAGAGAGCTCTCTTGATGAAGGCGCTGATTGCAGTGCGTTTGTATCACTCTGGACTCTCTCTCGCCATTCAGGCACTGCCCAGGTTCGTGGGTTTCGTATACGCTTGTGTTACGAAGCGTTCTTCTTGTTGCCCGACGAGGACGTTAAGGAAGGGGAGGCGACGGTCACGGCAATGCTCGATGGTGAAATTGAGTCTGCTGTGGTCGTGGAAGGCTTGTCGCAGGCGCTCTATTTCTTCCACCGTGTTGGCACTGATGAAGGTGTCGTCAATATATCGGACGTACATAGACGGTTTTCTCGATGGTAGCGAATACCCGACGTTCCACAGCACCCATGTAGAAGTTTTGCGAAAAAGTACTCCGAGGGGAGAACTCATCGCTACACCGTCTTTTTGCGTGTACAGCAGACTCAACTTCACCCCATCGAGCATTGCCGTGACCGTCGCCTCCCTTCCTTGACGTCCTCGTCGGGCAACAAGAAGAACGCTTCGTAACACAAGCGTATACGAAACCCACGAACCTGGGCATGTGCCTGAATGGCGAGAGCGAGTGTCCGAGAGATACAAACGCACTGCAATCAGCGCCTTCATCAAGAGAGCTCTCTCACACTGCTCTTCGTGGAAGGACACTGAATTAGAACGTGTTGCCCAAGTTCTAATTAACAACGGGTTATTCCAACCGGGACATCGGAAAAGCCAATTCGCAGAAACATCGATAAGTGGTACCAGCAGGAGCCTCGCCCCGCCGCCCCTTGAAGACGTCACTCTCTTTTACAAGGGAGTATTTCACAAGAAATACAGAGGACGAGCGAGCCCTTCATAACATCATCGAAAGGAACGTCCTCCCCCACGGACTGTGCGAAAAAAGTGAAATTGATCATTTACTATAAAAATAAAAGCAAGAAGACTAGTGGCTTGATTATGAAAAACAACCCAGCCCCCGTGATGCAGGACCCTCTCAAGAAAACTAACGTTTTCTACCAATACAAATGCCCTGTCCGGGAATGCCCCGGCGCCTACATTGGTGTGACAACGATGCGATTTTCCAAAGAGGATATCCTGCCACGCTCAGGAAGGCGCCATCCATAACCATGCAAAAAACATCCACACTACCAGGATAACTCGGAAGGACATTATTCCTAATATTGGTATTATCGATAAGGCGGCAGACCACCGTCGCCTCCGCCTCTTAGGCCCTACACATCGGGAAGAGAGACCAGCCTCAACACCACTCAAGAGACTTCCCTCCCTCCGACGGTGGCACGTAGGGCGCCGCCCGCCGCACCATAGAGCCGATCGAACGGACCAATCAGGTGCCCCTGCCCAATACTACGCTCCCAGTCTCCATGCGTCCGCACGCGAAGAGCAGTGCGAGCTTCCACCTCTGCAAGACGGCTTGAACTCAGGGACTTAATCCTCTGTTCAACCAATGAAAACGCAGCGCCCATCAAACAGAGCACCTGGGACACAATAAATACCGCCGAACGACCCCAGCACAAGGCTGGCTTAATCTCCAACAACAACAACATTGCAATCAGTTCACGCTCACGTTTCCTTGAAGATGAACCGATGATACGGTTGGAAACGTTGGAATTCCATTACGCCCTTAGACTAAGATTTGTTAACCCCTTTTGTTATCATAACAATAAATTAGTATTTTTAGAAAAAAAAAAAAACATTTCTTTAACCAAGATATGAACATCGGCCAGCTATTAGCAAATATCAGCCCTGATGAAAAGAGAATAATAATAAGAATTGAAAAGACCATATATAAAATCAATTCCACTGATGCTGCCATCATCTTTAACAAACATGTTTTAGAGAGGGTCTCCTACTTTCATATTATTATTATTATTATTATTTATTATTATTATTATTATTATTATTATTAAAAATTCCTCATAGTAGCATGAGTCTTCAAATGGAGAAACAATCCACAGTTATGTAAATGTACATATATTTAAGTTTAAAAACAGAAAAGATAGCTTTCGGGAATCTGTACTGTTCCCCTTATAAGGGGGACCGTACAGATTCCCGAAAGCTATCTTTTCTGTTTTAAACTTAAATATATGTACATTTACATAACTGTGGATTTGTTTCTCCATTATTATTATTATCATTATTATTATTATTATTATTATTTATTATTATTATTATTATTATTATTTTATTATTATTATTATTATTATTATTATCATCATCATCGTCATAGATACGATACAATTCGAGAATAATTTATATCTCAAGAAAAGTCGTATACATATCATCTGACTAAGAAAAAAAGGCCAAAAGATTTAATATGGATGAATGATCAAAATATTCAGATCTGCCCCATATTCAAGACTCATACACACACACACACACACACACACACACACACACACACACACAACACGTCTCTAAGGCCATATCCCGAGGTACCTCCTCGATCCTCCCACAAAGGATCACAAAGCTACGTCTGAACTGTTGAGAAAACTTCAAAAAATGCGAAAGGAGGCTTCCCTATAATCTTCAAAAGTTGATATATGAGGATTAAACGCGTCTTTGGGATCTTGGGATGAGAAGTAGAGAGAGAGAGAGAGAGAGAGAGAGAGAGAGAGAGAGAGAGAGAGAGAGAGAGAGTCAACTGATAGCTTAGTAATTGGACAAAAATCAACTATTTATTTCGAATTTCCTTTACAAAATTTACGTTAAAATGGAATGTGCATACTATGATACCTGGCAGGCTAACTCTTTGGTTCACATTTCTTTTAAAAAATTAACATTAAAAAATGGAATATTTATATTAGATGTATATATCAGACATATACGTTTCATAGGACCTTTCAAGAAAAGAGCCAAAAAGATTTCATTTTTAATGTCAGCAAATATACGACTCGTTATTTCTAACCTTGGAAAGGAGTTTTACAAACTAACAAAATCAGTGATAAACTCCAGCATAAGCACATATGATGTGTACTGATAGCCATTAACACACATATCCATTGATGGTCATGTGAAGAATGAATGTTTACTGTTTGTGTGTGTATATGTGTGTGTATGTAGTGCAGGTCTTGATTCACGTTTGCAAGGCGCACCTACTTATAGTCCCAATTTTGAAATAATACAGGTAATGTTACAGAAGTTTTTTTGTCAAGAAATATCAGTTTCATTAACTTACATTTTATAAACTTAATACATACGTATTCTTTGGAAGATGAATTATCCTCTCTCTCTCTCTCTCTCTCTCTCTCTCTCTCTCTCTCTCTCTCTCTCTCTCTCTCTCTCTCTCTCTATGGCAACCAGTATTTTCTTAACTGGAAGATAAAGACTTGGTAATCCTCCTCCTCCTCCTCCTCTTCCTCCTCCTTATCTCTCTCTCTCTCTCTCTCTCTCTCTCTCTCTCTCTCTCTCTCTCTCTCTTCACAAGCCTAAAGAATCAGAGTTGAAAATATTCCAGCGAACGTGATTCGGGTTTGAGTCACATAGGTCGATTGGGACTCGAATCGAGTAATTGATTCAGAATCACATCTCGTCCAAGACTATTCTACCGAGTCCTTATGATCGTATGGGGGAATGTGAATTAAATTTTTAACTTAATTAGTTCCCTAATGCTATTGTTCTTGTATTTTGATACAATTTTGATTTGTTTATCCATTTATTAATTTTTTCTGCTTTCTGTATTAAATTTTACCTCCTCTTACTTCTCTCTAATGAACGCCATATAATTTGGAAGCTTGAATTATAAGTCAGTGGCCCCTTTGGTGGGATTATTCCATATGAATAGGTTTCATCTACTGAATAATAATAATAATAATAATAATAATAATAATAATAATAATAATAACAGATTCGAGAGAAAAAAAGAAATAAATTCTGTACTGATATTAAAAGCAGCAAAATTGAGCAGAATCAGGTCGGCGTCGAAGTCGAGGAGAATCTGATTATCGGTTATTTTCAGGGCGACTGAGGAAACGCTTCTTGGGGTTTACAGGAACCAGTTTTGTACAAAGGCGATCTCGAGGCTGCGAGAGAGTAAATGGAAACCTCTCTCTCTCTCTCTCTCTCTCTCTCTCTCTCTCTCTCTCTCTCTCTCTCTCTCTCTCTCTCTCTCTCTCTCTCTCTCTTAGTTGCCATGGAGGCACTTTTGATTCAGAAACCTAATAGCCCTCTTTCTTTTCATGACTCTCTCTCTCTCTCTCTCTCTCCTCTTTGGGGGCGTTTCTTGTCTTACTCTATCAAGTTACGTAATCATTAATGACGCTTTAAGTGCTAGATGAGAGAGAGAGAGAGAGAGAGAGAGAGAGAGAGAGAGAGAGCCTTCTTTATACTCATGAGAAGTTGACTAAATCTTCATAATTTTGTACTGTCTATTCCTATGGAAAACTAACACAAAAATCTTTGCAAAATTGAGATTCATTTTTACTAAATAGTCAGCTGAGAAAATTAAATGCAAAGACAGATTTACCCTCAAATGAAGGCGTCGCAATACCCAGGGTCACGGGAGTGAAAGATTCATCATTGGATAATGCATTTTGAACCGAAAAATATTTCATGAAATGAAGACACTTAATTACAGATCGATGTTAAAAGCACTCTTAGAAGAGTGGCCATTAATATTGCATTACCAGATTTCCAGAGTTTTGTTCCGAAATTGGAGAGAGAGAGAGAGAGAGAGAGAGAGAGAGAGAGAGAGAGAGAGAGAGAGAGCGAGGGTTTCCTCATCACAGTGTGGAGAGAGAGAGAAACCTGGATACTATGAGAGAGAGAGAGAGAGAGAGTGAGAGAGACCTTACCTTACAGACCTTACAGCTCGTTCGGGTTTCCCCAGGTCCCTCAGTGTGTGGCACCTCTAATGTCTACCAGAGAGTTGCTAGTGCATCTTCCGGTATATTTTGCATCTTCCAATCTTGGATGGTCTGGGATGCACCTATGATATTTGTCGAGCTTATTCTTAAACACATCTACGCTCACTCCTGATATATTCCTCAGATGAGCTGGCAACGCATTGAATAGACGCTGCATTGTCGATGCTGGTGCGTAGTGGATTAATGTCCTGTTTGCTTTCCTTAGTTTTCCTGGTATAGTTTTGGGCACTATTAATCTACCTCTGCTTGCTCTTTCTGATTTCTTTAGCTCCATGATGTTTTCGGTCTGTATTATCAAGTAACGTTCTCTTCTCCTTTCTAGACTATATAATTTTAATGATTGTAGTCTTTCCCAGTAGTCAAGATCCTCAACTTCTTCTATTCTAGCTGTAAACGACCTTTGAGCACCCTGTTTGTGCAATATCCTTTTGGTAGTGTGGGTACCAATATGCAAGTGGACTATGCACATACGTTTTATAAAGCATAATCATGTGTTCAGTTGTTCTTGTTTTGAAGTACCGTAACAGCATTCCCATTTTTACTTTGCATTTTGCCAATAGAATTGCTATTTTATCATTGCATAACATTTTCCTATTCAACATCACACCAACGTCTTTAATTGCTTCCTTATTAGTGATTGTCTCGTTATTAGGTCCCCTATATGCATATAGCTTTCTTTCTTTATCTACATAATTTATTGATTCAAATTTATCAGAGTTAATTACCGTCTTATTTACCTTTGCCCATTTATATACTTTGTTAAGGTCTATTTGTAGCGAGTTCCTATCTTCATCACAAGTAATTTCTCTACTTATTCTTGTGTCATCGGCGAAACTACTAACTTCCGAGTTCTTAACATTACTGTCTATGTCTGCAATCATAATTGCAAACAGTAATGCAGCTAACACTGTACCTTGTGGCATACCGGATATTACCTTAGCTTCATACGATTTCTCATCGTTTGCAATAACTATCTGTTTTCTGTTGTGTAAAAATTCTTTTAACCATCTTCCTACTTTATCCACTATGTTATGTTTTCTAATTTTCTTCGCTAATATATATGATCTACCTTTGCAAAAGCTTTGCAAAGTCTAGATAAACCACATCTGTTTCATTTCCGCTTTTCATATTTATGTATGTTCTCACGGTGGACTAACAGTTGGGTTTGTGTACTTTTTCCTAGAGAGAAAGACAGAGAGAGACCTTCTCCCTACTGTTTGAGGGAAAGAGATTTTTTCAATATCATGAGAAAGAGAGAGAGAGAGAGAGAGAGAGGTTTGGTGAAGGTTGGGTGGTCGAAATTGCTCTCTGGCACAGAGCTGATGAACACATTAAATGGACAGACAGACAGACAGACAGACAGACCTTCTCAGTACTGTGTCAGAGAGTGAGATCTCAATACCTTGAGAGAGAGAGAGAGAGATAAAGGAAGTTTCATCAGTACAGCATGTGTGTGTGTGTGTGAGGGAGGGAGAGAGAGAGAGAGAGAGAGAGAAGAGAGAGAATAGAGAGAGAGAGAGAGAGAGCCAATTTCAACCAGTATCAAAACACTAAACTTTTGTCAAGTAGTATTCACCAAAACACCATACTAAGTCCACAATAGGTGGAATAGTATCGAACTTCAATAAGAGTGCAAAGTCAATTCAAGGGGACAAAGAAAATACCACAAAGAAAGATACTTAATTTTAATACATAAATTTCAGACAGAAATAACAACTGAACCTCAATAATACAGTAACTAATGAGAAACACGCACTCTTAACTTACTGCAAAAAGAAAACAATTACACAATTAAAAGACAGGTCATCAACACATGTATACAAAAAGGGAAGAGGGTCCCAGAAAAGGAGGAGGCAAGCGAAAGTAAGAATACCCTAACAAATACAATCTAATATCCCTAACAAGTTTCCTCAAACGACTTTATGTCTCCTCTTGGAGGACAATAACAAACTCTACGTCTGGAGGCTTAATCTGGGTGGCAGGGAAAATTGATCCCAAACTATGGTGTTGGTAGGCTTTCACAAGCTCCAATAATGATGTCAGCAGAGGATCAAGTTAACATTTAACTACATCACCATTGCTTACCGAACTCGAATAACACAAACCAGAATAAAGAAGCAATACATAGATCACGGGTTTTATAATATATGGTTAGCACATACTGAAATTATAAAATAACAGTCAAAAATAGTCAATAAACAAAAAATAGGTGATCTCATACAAAACTGCAAAGAGCAAAATAATCTCATCAAAAACATGACCTAAACAAAAGGAAAGTGGGTGGCAAGTACCAAGGATAGCAGCTCAAAAGGATAGCAGCATATAAGGATAGCAGCTCACAACAAATACCAACAACATCATAAGCTTAATACTGTTCACAGGGAAAGTTTCCAAAACCAGAAACTCTCAACATCACCATTCAATAATAAATACCCAACCTAAGAGTTTCACATTACTCACACCATTACTAAACTAAAGAGCGGAGTCATTGCTCTAACAACCGGATTCTGTTTATATAGTTCAAAGGCAATAACCTTTTCCACACTCAATACACTGTCCAATTTCAGGATACACTTCACTACTATCAATAAATGTTCGGCTCAAAAACCACTGTCTATTTCAGTGTTATACCACACTTATCACCAGTGTCCAATACATACACACACACCGAACGACAGAGAGAGACCACCACAAGACCCCCCTGCACAAACAAATACACAAAATCGATGAAGCGTATATATATTATATATATATATATATATATATATATATATATATATATATATATATATAAAATATACATATATATATATATATATATATATATATATTATATATATATATATATATAGATATATATACATATATATATATATATATATATATATATATATATATATATATATATATATATATATATATATATATATATATATAATAATATAACATATATATATATATATATATATATAATATATATCTATATATATATATATATATATATATATATAGGATATATATATATGTATAATATATATATATATATATATATATATATATATATATATATAATATATATATATATATATATATATATATATATATATATTTATGTATGTATATAGACAGATATATACATACATACATACATACATACATACATACATTCATACATACATACATACATACATACATACATACATAAATTCGTGATTTGTAAATAAACAGAAAAGACCTATGATAACACACCATTTACATACCTCTATTAGAAATACTTTATATCCTCTTCTTCAACTAAAACCTACCATAACCAAACAACAAATAATCAACTCCATTATTTCCAGTAATACCAAAATCTTCTCTGTGGTTTATTCTTGAAGGGAATTTTTTTTTCTTTTTTATTTCGGTGGTGGGGGGGCGATAGAACCCATCAGCTCGCTCGAGCACGCTTCCGCGCATGGATTTTTTGTGGGAGGATTCGCCCCAACCCGCCCCCAGCCCCCCACCCTGCCCCCCCGAAACCAACCAGTCCCCGAAGACCACACACATCAGATTAGAAGTTTTTGCCCCTCCACGTGAGGAACTTAGGGATCCAGAAAAAATTATCTTATCTTCTTTACGTTTTTAATGGTGTTAAGAAACGTCAGCACAGGATTATGTACGCATAGATTATTATATATGAAAGTAAGTATATGTATATATATAATATATATGTGTGTGTGTATGTATGGACGTGTAAATTAAAATTCCATTCAACACAAAGCAATGACATCCTGTCTCTTTGCTCTGAAAAAAAAAGTAAACAAAAGATAAAATAAAAACCCGGAATCACTCCCATTCATACGAATTCCGCTTTTTCCATATAAACACACACCGGCGTAATAGATTTTAATACGTTTTTTTGTTATTTCTCTATTGACGAAGTTGATTAAAATACGAAACTGAAAATACGCACAACGGAACCGAATTTTTACGCGTTCCCGAAAAGGTTAATTGGGAGACAGCGACAATGCTGCTGGTGGTAGCAGCAGCAGTAGTAGTACCTGGATGCCTGCCTTCCAGCTACTGGACAATGGAACTTCCAGATCGTTCGTATCCATGGAAAATAATCCCATTTGCAACAAATATAACCTCTTTTTTGTGTGTTTAATTCCGTCCAACATCGATCCTGTCGAATGAACCCAACCAAATGCTTTTGATGACCTTCTGTGGCAGATCAGAGACCAGGCTATGTATGTATGTGTGGAATAGGGATTGGAATACATAAAGCCATGCGCTGGGAACTACGAGGTCATTCAGTTTTTGAATACTGAAATGGGAACTGGAATACAAGAGAGAAAACAGACTAATATGTATGTGTGAAATGGGAATAGAATATCAAGCCATGCGCTGGGACTACGGGTCATCCAGCGCTGAAAATAATTCGAATTGGAATGTATAGAATTTAGGTCCAAGGCCAAGCGCTGGAACCTACGAGGTCTTCCAGCGCTGTAAGGCAAAGTGGTTTGAAAGACGTAACAGGAGGAAAACCTCAAAGCAGTTGCACTATGAATCAATTGTTAAGAGAAGGAAAGTAAGATGGACGAAAGAGAACATGAATGGAGGTACAGTAAAAGGAATGAAAAGGGGTTGCAGCTATTGGCCTGAGGGACGCCGCAAAGAACCTCAAATAATGACTAATATATTAATTTTTTTTTCAGTGGGAATTACGCCAAGAAGACGTCGACGGATCAGTGAGAGACGCTAAAATTCAACACCAGTGAAACATCTTCCCACACAAAATGTGGTCAGATAATTCCCACACACACAGTTTTCCCCACACCGCTGGGTTCTCCCACGCTCCCGGTCTGGATCGACTCTGCTTGAACTCCAGTAAGAGAGAGAGAGAGAGAGAGAGAGTATTCTCGTGGATTTTATATTTTCATTTTTTTGGCTGTTTTTAATTATCCCTCTTAGGATGTGGGTTGCACAAGAGAGAGAGAGAGAGAGAGAGAGAGTCCATAATATTTGTCTCCTTGTACAACAATGAATCCAGAGAGAGAGAGAGAGAGAGAGACCTTAAACACTGTTCCTAATATTCTCATGAGTATTGCAACGCGTTGCTTTCAAGGAGAGAGAACGAGAGAGAGAGAGAGAGAGAGAGAGAGAGAGAGAGAGAGAGAGAAGAGAGAGAGAGAGAGAGGGAGGTCCATGATAGTGTTCTCTTAAATATATTCCAAATAATAATTTCTTCGTCACTAATCGCATCTCACGTTTTCACTAATGGAAACCTATCTAGTAATCCACATAATGGCATAAGGGATTCAATGCAGCAAAGTATAGAGAATCACATTTATCTTCCATTTCCGCTGTAACAGCTGCCACTAATGCATCAGATGATTACATGAAGACTTAATATATAAATCCTTAACATCAAGGTTGCTTGTTTTCATAATGTTCTTCCCTGTTGCCTTCCTGGAACGCGGATGATGTGGATGGATAATGAGTTTATAATCCCGGAACAGGTGACGGAATCGAGTTGCTTGTTGCTTGTTGCCTGTGCAACTATAGTTGATTCACATCAGTCGTGCATTTGACGTCTAGGTCAGTCCCTTACGACGCTCCTGATTGGCTGTTGATAAGCCACCAATCACAGGGCTTAGAAACTCTCAGTCTCTCGAGAGTTCACATAGGCAGGATGTATATGTTCCATCTCTCCTGAGATATACGTCTTTCAAGAGAGGTGGAACATACATCCTACCCATGGGAAATCTCGAAAGAGACTGAGAGTATCCATCCCTGTGATTGGCCATCAACAGCCATCAGGAGCGTCGTAAGGGACTGGCCTAGACATCAAATGCATGGTTAATGTGAATCTACTATAGCAACTATAAGGATAACTGTATATATATGACAGCCACTTGACAGATCTAACCCAGAGGGCTCGAGAGTAAGACGACGAAACCGCCCCCTTCTTTGCAATTGACCGAACCATTTCGAAATAGTCTAACCCATCGTTTCACACATACTAAATTTTTATTTCACGTTTCTCTGCATTTTTATACGTTCTTCTTAGCTACAAAATATCCCTTAATATCCACTTCGCATTACCTCGGAATTAATATATTTTCATATAATGTTAACCGAAGGGGAATTTTTTTAGTTGATAATAATTTCGTCCTCTCGTGGATTCGAACCAGCGCACAGACAGAGGAGCAATCAGGACTTCAGTGACGTCTTTGAAGTCATGATTTATTCTGTATATATATATATATATATATATATATATATATATATATATATATATATATATATATATATATATATATATATATATATATGTATATTATATATATATATATATATATATATATATATATATATATAATATATATATATATATATATATATCTACCTGATTATAGACAGAGGGAGACAGACACAGAGAAATAGAGATGCTACGCAAAAAATTAATCCAAATACCCAAACCTCTTTCATCTCTCATTCACATTCAGCATCCGCACTTCACTTCTATAAAGGAGAGTTGGTTCAGCAACAACCCTGTCATACGTTTAAGCCTCCTGGAAAATAGTCAGTTACCGATATTCCTTATTATTTTCCCTTCAAGTTGGTGTTGGACAAAACTATTCCCACTTTCGTTGTATGATGAAGCAGCTGCTTCTTTGTAATAACAATCTTAGAATTATAATCTTAACTCTCCAAACAGTCATAAACCGAGTTTTTTAAAGGAAACAACTCATACGAAATGAACAAACTGGAATATGGTCCACTTATATATCTGCTTTTAATGATATCAAAACAAAGACAAATATAAACAAACTGGTGTCGAAATGTTCCCAATTCCCGAAGGATAAAAAAAATAAATCTAGTGTAGATAAATGAATTGGAATGGAATATACAATTCAGGCCAAGCAATGGGACCTAATTTACGAGGTCATTCGGGACTGAAATGGAAATTGAGGGTAAATAGATTTTAAGGGCGTAAGAGGAGATAGATGGAAGAAAGAGAATATGAAAGAAGGGACAACAAAAGGAATGAAAGGGGTCGTAGCTAGGGGCCTAAGGGATGCCGCAAAGAACCTTAAAGCAATGCTTGAGGTAATGTAAATAAATGAATTCTCCCTCTACAATATCTTACCCAAAATATCTCATCTAAGAACATGGCGACTAACTAAAGGTTCCTGAGATAAATAAACAAACTCTCTTGTCTGACCACGAATATGAACCCCAACGGAAATTCTGATAAAATTATGGGAGGAAATATTTAAAATTTATTGATCTAAATTACCTTCCGAATGACTTGAGCTGACTATGTGGGTAATTTACTTACAAAAGCTCACGAAATAAAAAAAAAAACCCCCCCCTAATAATAATAATAAATAGCTGTTCGTGGTCTTGGCAGTTTTATATTAAAACAGATATCACCACCAACTCTCTTCTCTCGCCTGACGGAATGGAGGCATATTCTACAATGAGAGAGAGAGAGAGAGAGAGAGAAGAGAGAGAGAGAGAGAGAGAGAGAGAGAGAGAGAGAGAGAGATGGCGTCTTTAAACTTATCGGTGTTCTCCCCTTTGTGTCGCACGAAAGTGAATCGATAGATAGCACCATTGAGTATTCAGATGCAGACGGAGATGAGAGACTGGGAGTGAAGGCGATGGGGGAGTTACGGAGACAGTGATAATAATAATAATAATAATAATAATAATAATAATAATAATAATAATAAAATAATAATAATAATAATAATAATACCAGCCTCGCGTCGAGATTTCGCTTTCTCTATGATTTCAAAGGTTGCAAATTAAATCTAGCTGTCAATTTTACTTCAGTAATATAGGAATGGAAGACGGTAATAATAATAATAATAATTGTTCTAAAGGGTTCACAATAATAAAAAGTGTTAAGAGTCCGTGTATAACTCATCTCAGTACATGTCGTAACTAATTGTTCATTTGGACTGAAGATGAACCCAGGGAAGGGTTCGAAAACTTTTTGTAAAGTTTTAAAAATTATACACGGACTCTTAATCACTTTTCATTATTGTGGACCCTTCAGAACATTATATATATACTAGCGATAGAGAGTTTTTCCCTATTAACAACAACAACAACAACAACAACAATAATAATCTAATAATAATAATTCAATAATAATAAAAATAAATAAATATAATAATTAATAATAATAAATACCTCCTCGCGTGGAGATTTAAAAGGCTGGAAGATAAATTTAGCTGTTAGTTTTATTTATTGATTATAAAAATGGAAGACGGTAGTGATAAAAATAATAATAATAATAAGATAATAATAATAATAATAATAATATAATAATAATAATAATAATAATAATAATAATAATAATAATAA
>NC_061091.1:80960911-80973411 GCF_015104395.2 Macrobrachium nipponense | reverse complement strand
CCGAAGTTAAACCCATAAACCTGGAAGAAAATAAACCCGTAGTTAAACAGTTAAACCTGGAAGCAATAAACCCGAAGTTAAACCCAAAAACCTGGAAGAAAATAAACCCGTAGTTAAACAGTTAAACCTGGAAACATTAAACCCGAAGTTTAACACATAAACCTGAAAGCAATAAATCCAAAGTTAAACAGTTAAACCTGGAAGCAATAAACCTGAAGTTAACCAGTTATTTAAACCTGAAATAAATTAATCAAAAATTTAAACCAGCAATTTAAACCTGAAATAAATTAATTAAAAGTTAAAACAGCGATTTAAACCTGAAATAAAACAAAGATAAGTTAAAATTACAACTGAGAACCTGAAATAAATGAAATATATATATCGAGCAGAAGTTAAACGGTAGATATGGGATATAGTAATACTAGGCCAATATGACCATACAAGACGTCGGTACGTGAAAACGCAAAGGATATAGGCCCACCTTTGTCCTAATTCGTTCTTGCTTTTCGTCAACGAAGTTCTCTGTCACTTCTCCTTTTAAAGTGCTTCGTTTTTGAAGTAAATAGGTAAATAAATACTTGATTTTAACGTCAGACATCTTTTTCCCGTCACTTTGTGCACTCCGAACCGAAGTCTCTCTCTCTCTCTTTCTTTCTCTCTGGACCTGTGGAGGGAAACAAAAAGTGAATAAGTATATTTGAACAGTATATTTCGTAAGTACAGTCGGTTATTTACTTATATAAATCTCCAAATCTGCTCCACAAGAAAAAGACAGGACGATATATTCACGTAACAAATATGGATCATAAGTATATTTAAAAAAAAAATCACAATATCCATTTAAAAAAACTTAGTATGACAATACCTTCACAACCATTACTGTTTCTTGTTATCATTTAATGATAATCAATATCTGTCTTCTTGGTATTTATACGCGTATACTCATTCTAAAAATTAGGGAGAGACGCAATAGCCTTCGGAGATAAAAATAACACATTTTCCCTCATTCGCTTCCAAGAGGCAACTGACACGATGACGTCACCAAAGGTGCCAAAGGCTATCAGGCAGGATTGCCAACGTTTGCGGTTGCTCACACTGGCTATTTTATCTAACATGTGATTTATACATTATTTTCTGATACATATAAGTATATATACATATATTTATATATATCATTATCATCATTATCACCATCATCATCATCATCAAAATATTATGATTAGCTAACGCCGAACGTTATTTGCGTAGGGTTGGCAATCCTGGTTCATGGAGGGAATTCGAAGTTCCATCTCGAACCTGCAATGATGCAATCGCTTCTGTTATCCTATTATAGATGTGATTGCTCTCTCTCTCTCTCTCTCTCTCTCTCTCTCTCTCTCTCTCTCATCCCATTGTAAACATAAACCAGCGCATATTTAAAATAATAATAATAATAATAATAATAATAATAATAATAATAATAATAATAATAATAATAATAATAATAATATCCTATGTCTGCTATTACCAGAATCCTTCTATAGGGCACTTTCTTCTCATTCCCAGGTTAGGATGCGTCCTGGCCAACGGCCTGAGGGACGGAGGTAGGCTCAAGTTCGCCCCCACAGCGCCGCCTTCAAGGACACCTCACCAGCGGCGTCCTCCACCCAAGTGTCGGCTGAGGCCGCTATATTCGTTGCAGTGAGTTTTAAAGTTTTTATTTTATTTGAACCTTCGTCAGGATATCCCTTTGGGACGGTGGGTCTCATCTGGTGGTCCGTGGGCCATTAGTTGGTTTTCAGCTTGTGGGCCATGAACCACTAGTTTTTCCAGCTGGTGGTCCATGAACAGCTAGTTTTTCCAGATGGTGGCCCATGGACCAATAATGGTCCATAACTCATCACAATTGTTGCAATTTTTTTATTAACCTACATAAAAATATCATTAGATCAATAGTTCTCAACTGCTGGCTCACGGACCACTAGTGGTCCATTAACTGTGAGTGTTTTTATGAATTCTGTCATCAAATTATCCTGTAGAACTAATATATCACAACTGGTGGTACGACTACTAGTGGTTCATTTTTTAACCCTGCATCAAATTATCCTGTAGAATAATATGATCCAACTCGGTGGTCCACGGACTACTAGTGGTTCATTTTAACCCTGCATCAATTATCCTGTAGAATAATATATCTCATCTGGTGGTCTGCGGACCACTAGTGGTTCATTTTAACCCTGCATCAAATTATCCTGGTAGAGCAATAATTCTCAACTGGTGATGGTCTAGTGGTCCATTGCTGTGAGTGGTTTATGAACCCTGTTTCAAATTATCCTGTAGAACAATGGTTCGTAACGTGTGGTCCATGGGCCACTAGTGGTCCATGGCCACTACACCTGGGGAATAAACTGCAGATTTGGTTCATATTCCATGAGCTGAAATATTCCACAACATCTTCACTGTATTTCCAAGCAATTCCAGAGACCGTTGGATAAACCGCGACTTAATACAACTTAATACTTCACAGGTGATCGTCGTCTTCTACGCCGCCATCATCGTCATCCTCCTCGGGACGAACATGCGACGCCCTTCCTCCTCCTCGTCCCGCCACCGCCGATCTCGACGCTCCAGATCCAGGTCAAGGTCCCGACCAGGCCACCAGGTGGTCCTGGACCCCAAGGACGGGTCGGTGTCGACTCAGCAGACGCCCAAAAAGAAGAGAGACCTTTCTGTACCGACAGTTCCAGGAGCTCACAACGTGTAGTAGGTCTACCTGGCCCATTCCAGGACTCGGAGGCGAGGGGGTCGGGTTCCAGTAGTGTGCCGACAGTTTTCGGTGCTCACAACGTGTAGTACGTCCGCATGCCCCATTCCACGTCCTCGTGTGGGTCGGTTCCCAGTGGTCTTTGGTGGAGGCCGACTGGAATCGCGCGTGCGCCGCCCTTCCAGACCTTCCAGACCTTCCAAACCTTCCAGAACTGAACATATCTTGTGATGGACTCCTAAGACGCCATTTTCCTCATACAACAATAAAAAAAAATTACTAACTGATATATCTACACATATCCTTTGTACTTGTATGTATATATCCAGGTATATTGTAAATGGATGTACAATAGATATTTTTCTTACTCTAAAAGCATTTCCCGTTTTAAAAATGATGCAAAAAAAAAAAGCTTCAGATATTGCAATGAATTTCCAGTACGTGGCTTTACAGTGCCAAAGCCACTGTTGTTTTATCTCTGTCGTCACACAAAAATAATATCTTTGCAGGCCACATACATACATAAATACACAAATTACATGATATGAAAATATAACAATACATATTTTCCTAATTACATGATTATCTGATGCCTCGACGTTTTCAATTCTTCGAAGAGACTTCGCTGGAAAGTCTCATGTGAAACATTCGGTGACACAATTAATAAGAGTACATTTTTCTCCTTCTGAAACGCACTTGAGCGTTCCAATAACCTGTCGGGACACAAACTATACTCAGATATACGAGTAACTGGTATACACCTATACACAATTATCTATTACATGACGCTCTGATGCCTCGACGTCTCAATTCTTCTAGAAAACCCCACTGGACACTGGCAAGTTTTCGTGTGAAATTCACTAAAGTACACCACTTCCTGCTCCTTAAACCCTCTGGTGCGTTCCAATAACTCGACAGGACGCAACCTGACATTAAGAATAGATGTATGTTTGGGTTTTTCTATCACCCCCCCAAATCTCAGTGGTGGGGGGGTGTCCGTGGCATATCTCTAGCAATAGGAATCATTATTTTGCGAGTTTATGTATACTAGTTGTGTGGAAAGTGCGGTGTTTTTTTAGCCTATTAAGAAATACGAGATCACCTCCTTGTTTAACTTTGCAACTTGCTGCCATCCAGGATGAGAAACTAAAGTCACCAGGTTCATGGTTAGGTGCTAAATCCTTTGTGGATGGGGAAACTAAGCGTGTGTTCTTGTAGTCGATCCCGTCAATCTCCCTATACATAACTATCATTTTAACTCCAAAATAAACCTCGCGTAGCAATATACAAAGTGAATCTAAAAGTGGAACGTAGCTGTCAATTTTATTTTACTTTTTTTTCATTCACTGGCTACTTCATATTCACGCACGAAAAACTGTGAATCTAAACAAATCCTCGTTAAAAACATGTAGTAATCAGTTGGGAATAATTCTAACGCTAAATTTTCCCTTCTAATAATCGACTTATGGATCATATGCCATCAACAAAGTGTTGTAGGAAATGACATAAACCATTGACCAGTCGTAAGGTGGTTCAGTAGGTTTGCTTGTTGTAAGCAGTTGCAGTGTTCGTCCAAGAAAAATGGGTCCACTTCTGACTGAAATTCGACCTAAACGAGAAAAACAATCCTTTGGTGTATAGCATTTCTATAAACCTAAAAGAAACTATTTTCTATGTGGAAACAGAGCATTTCGAAAACTTAGAATGTTTTCATCTTAATACTGAAACATGACGTGTCTGCGAAGAAATCTACCATCTACGAGCTGGAAAAGAAATCTGGTCTTGAGTCGTGTCAGAAACTTCCACTGTGTCGACGAGAAAGTGTTCCAAATTGAGGATTATGTGTTAGTCACTTTTATTACTCTCCACGTAGACGACGATAGATATTAGGGTGTTTTCTAACTGGCGAAGAAGGAGAAGACGAAGAAGGATAAGGAGGAGAAGAAGAGGGAGTTCTGTTCTCAAGATATCTCTATCATGTCATAATGTTTATGTCTGTATGGACTACTTTGTCAATAAAATGTAAAGTAAATATTTGTTTTCAATCGAAGGTCCATGGTTTCTTGTGAATCTATACTGAGAGAGAGAGAGAGAGAGAGAGAGAGAGAGAGAGAGAGAGAGAGAGATGTTACTATATGAGATGCCCTAATGAATTTTTAGTGCCTCTATTCAAACAAAACAAAAATCATTATACCATCTTATTGGTGAACCTAAAACAAAAGATGTCTTTTCCATATATATATATATATATATATATATATAATATATGATATATATATATATATATCTATATATATATATATACGATTATTAATATATATATATATATATATATATATTATCGAACTACAAATGTCCTTTAATATTTAATTCGCTCCACCTCGAATTAATATATTTTCATATATGCTTAACCGAGGGGGGAATTTATTAAGCGATAATAGATTGGCGATCGACAGGCGCGAACCAGCGACCTCTCAATAATAGGCTGGCAGTGAAGCCTTGCAGTGTCGGGGTGGTTTAAGGCTTCACTGCCAGTCCTAGTATTGAGAGGTCGCTGGTTCGCGCCTGTCGATCGCCATTCTATTATCGTTAATAAATTTCTTCGGTTAAGCTAAATTCCCCCCTGGTTAGCAATTAGGTTACGCATATATGAAAAATATATTAATTCCGAGGTAGAGCGAATTAGATAGTAAAGGACATTTGTAGTTCGATATATGTATATGAATCACGGTAATGTGATAGAATTATATATATTATATATATATATATATATAATATATATATATATTATATATAGATAACTATATATCTATATATTATATATATATATATATACCAATATATATATATATTATAGTAAAAGGTTGTCCAATTGCTAATACGTCCTAACTGGACTGCATACCTTTATATTAAAAGAAATTAAAGTCTATTTGTCCCTACAAGACAGATTTCGGGTATGAATGCGGAATAGAATAGAATATAAAATTCAGGCCAAATGCCAAGCGCTGTGACCTACCAGGTCATGCAGCGCTGAAAGGGAAAATTGAGATTGAAAAAAGTTCTTAAAGAAAGAGAATATGCACGGAGGTACAGCAAAAGGAATGAAAGAGGTTGCAGCTAGGGGCCGAAGAGACGCTACAAATAATTAAGAAATGCCTACAGTGAACCGCGCGAGGTGCACTGAGGGCGCTACATACCTACGGGGTGTAAGAAGGATGTAGGATGGATTATAAGGTGGGGTGAGAAAGGGGTGTGGATGGAGGTATGGGCGTTGGTGGGGGTGGGAGTAGAAGGGGTGATTGATGACTTGGCCAAGAGCAGATTACACATTCAGACTCAATTACCCTTCCATATAAAACAGTCACTGAATATTTATACGATCTGGCAATTTGGGAATGCTCTCGTCCACACCTGTCGTATTTTCTGCAATTTGAATAATGGCAGTGATTACTGGCTCTAGTAAATTCAGAACCGGTTTCCCTTGTTTTAGATTTGGGAATTAGTTTACTTCCCAAACCCAATCACGAAATTATTATTATTATTATTATTTTTTTTATTATTATTATTTTTTTTTTTGCTCTATCACAGTCCTCCAATTCGACTGGGTGGTGTTTATAGTGTGGGGTTCCGTGGGTTGCATCCTGCCTCCTTAGGAGTCCATCACTTTTCTTACTATGTGCGCCGTTTCTCTTAGGATCAACACTCTTCTGCATGAGTCCTGGAGCTACTTCAGCCTCTAGTTTTTTTTCTAGATTCCTTTTCAGGGATCTTGGATTGTGCCTAGTGCTCCTATGATTATGGGTATGATTTCCACTGGCATATCCCATATCCTTCTTATTTTCTATTTTCAGATCTTGATACTTATCCATTTTTTTTTCCCTCTCTTTCTCTTCAACTCTGGTGTCACATGGTATTGCGACATCAATGAGTGATACTTTCTTCTTGATTTTGTCAATCAGCGTCACGTCTGGTCTATTTGCACGTATCCCCCCTATCCGTTCTGATACCATAGTCCCAGATAATCTTTGCCTGATCGTTTTTCTATCACTCCTTCAGGCTGATGTTCGTACCACTTATTACTGCAAGGTAGCTGATGTTTCTTGCCAGGCTCCAGTGCAAATGCCGGACATTTGCTTGCTATGTGGTTTATGGTTTCATTTTTTCGTATTGCACTTCCTACATAATGGGAGAGATTGTCCATTTCCGTCTATCGTTCTTTGAACATATCTGGTTCTTAGGGCCTGATCTTGTGCCGCTGTTATCATTCCTTCAGTTTCCTTCTTTAGCTCTCCCCTCTGTAGCCATTGCCATGTGTCATCGCTGGCTTGTTCTTTAGTCTGTCTCATGTATTGTCCGTGCATTGGTTTGTTGTGCCAGTCCTCTGTTCTGTTTGTCATTCTCCTGTCTCTGTATATTTCTGGGTCTTCATCTATTTTTATTAGTCCTTCTTCCCATGCACTCTTTAGCCACTCGTCTTCACTGGTTTTCAGATATTGCCCCAGTGCTCTGTTCTCGATGTTGACGCAGTCCTCTATACTTAGTAGTCCTCTCCCTCCTTCCTTTCGTGTTATGTATAGTCTGTCCGTATTTGCTCTTAGTTCTGCCTTCGTCCATTCCACTATTCCTGCGCTGTATCTGATAACTGTCACTGCCCATGTGTTTATGGCTTTTATCATATTTCCGCCGTTGAGTTTTGACTTGAGTATCGCCTTGAGTCTCTGCATATATTCTTCCTTGGATCGTGTCCTTCATCTCTTGGTGTTTTATATCCACTCCTTCCATTATTCCCAGGTATTTGTATCCAGTCTCATCTATGTGTTTAATGTTGCTCCCATCTGGTAGCTTTATCCCTTCAGTTCTTGTTACTTTGCTCTTTTTTATGTTGACTAAGGCGCATTTTTTCTATTCCAAACTCCATCCTGATGTCCCCAGATACAATCCTTACAGTGTGGATTAGGGTATCTATTTCCTTAATGCTCTTACCATACAGCTTGTTGTCGTCCATGAACATCAGAATGGGTAATTCTGTTGCCTCTTTTCTTGAGTTGGTACCCGGCATCCATCTTCTGTAGTACTTTTGTCATGGGAATCATGGCTACTACGAAGAGTAGTGGGGACCGTGAGTGCTCCCTGGAAGATCCCTCTCCTGATATTAACCTCTGCTAGTCTTATTCCAGAGCTTGTAAGTATTGTATTCCAGTTGCGCATTGTATTTTTGAGGAAGCTGATGGTGTTTTCCCTCTGCCCCATATATTTTCAGGCATTCTATTAGCCATGTGTGTGGTATCATGTCGAAGGCTTTCTTATAGTTTATCCATGCCATGCTTAGGTTGGTTTCCTTCTCCTACTGTTCTTCATTACCATTTTGTCTATCAGGAGCTGGTCTTTTTGTGCCCCTACACTACCTTCTGCAGCCTTTCTGTTGGTTGGGGATGGTGTTTTGTCTCCTCTAGGTAGTTGTATAGCCTTTCACTGATGATACCTGTTAGTAACTTCCACATTATTGGTAGGCAGGTGATAGGCCTGTAGTTACTAGGCTATATTTCCCTTACTCTTGTCTTTTTGTACTAAGAATGTCCTTCCTGTGGTCATCCATTTGTTGCATGGTGATTTGAGATACTATGCAGGAGTTGTTTTGCTATTCGTGGGTGTAGGGCCTTGAAGTTTTTGAGCCAGTATCCATGGACTTCATCGGGACCTGGGGTTTTCCAGTTTGGCATTTTCTTTTATTTGGTGTCTGACCGTGTCTGTCGTGATCTCTGTGAATCTTTGTTTTATTCTCCCTGTTTCTTCTTCCTTGACTTCCTGGAGCCATGTTGCATGTTTGTTGTGTGATACCGGATTGCTCCATATGTTTTCCCAGAGTCTCTTACTTGGTTCGGCTTCAGGAATTTCTTGGTGGTTGTCTTCCCCTCTTAGTTGGCTGTATAGTCTTTTCTGGTTTAGTTCCGAATAGTTTTGTTCTGTTGGTATCCCTAATTCCTGTTAATGTACCGTTGGATCTTTTTTTTTATGTGCTTTGCCTTAAGCCTCTGTTTTTAACATCTTCTATGTGTTGTTTAGTCCCCTATCTTGTACTTGTATTTTCTCGTTGAGTTCCTCCCTTGTTTTCTTGCTTCTTAGCCTTTTTTTCTGCCATCTCTTTCAGTTTACTCAAGTCAGATCTCATCACCATGATTTGCTTTTCCAGGCGCCTTTTCCAAGGAGGTTTGCTGTTTTGGTTTCTGTTTTGGGTTGCTTGTGCTGGTGGTGTTGTGTTCGTATCCCCATCAGTTCTGCTACTAATCTTGCTCCTGCATATGCCAAGTTATTTGTTTCTTTGATACTGGTGGTGTGTATTATGCCCATTATTATTATTATTATTATTATTATTATTATTATTATTATTATTATTACACAGTAGATGAACCCTATTCACATGGAACAAACCCACCAAAGGGGCCACTGACTCCCTGAAATTCAAGCTTTTAAAGATTATTATTATTATTATTATTATTATTATTATTATTATTATTATTATTATTATTATTATTATTAAGAAGATGAACCCTATTCATTTGGAACAAACCCACCAAAGGGGCCACTGACTTGAAATTCAAGCTCCCAAAGAATATTATGGCGTTCGTTAAAAAGTAAGAGAAGAGTGAAGTTAAATGCAGAAAGAAGAGATCCCACTTATCAAAAAATGAATTAATAAATGAATTAGTAGATAAAAAAGTATTAATACACAGAAATGTAGTATTAGGGTAGAATGCATTGCACTTAGCGTTTTGAGGTTGTGAGTAAGACAATACTAATAAAAACTCATCAAAATTGTTTTTACCATGTTTCAGTTTCTCCATGTAACACAAGGGCAACAATCTATCAGGTCTGATTCATTCCAACAACTTTATAAAAGCTAGAATAAAATTACTTCAGGTAACAAATGACTCAATCAAGTCTTTGTATTGTGTCCAGCACAAAAAGAAGAAATATATTTTCCCTACATTTGATTTCTTGGAAAAAATATATAATTGGATATCCGCGCAGCTCATCCGTCACTCTTTACCGACCGTGAAATTGAAGAGGGGGGAAGGGGAATATCTCACTTAACCATTCGTCAGAATCACTCGTCCTCTGTCTGTTTTTTTTTTCGTCAGCCAATGAAAAATAAATATATCCATAATTTCTAAAAAATAAAATCGTTTCCTGACCGGCTGTGCGATCAACTACCTTTATAACAGAGTAACTATTCGATCTGGCTGTTTATAAGCATACTTAGGTTGGTAGTATTTCCAGAGCAATTCACGCAGTGCGCTGTAGGCATTACGTAAGGTTCACTGCGGCGTCCCGTAAGTCCGTAGCTGCAACCCCTTTCATTCCCTTTACTGCATCTCCTTTCATATTCTTTCTTCTCCTTTTCTTTCCTTTTACTTTCCTCAAACCTCCGCCTGGCAATTTTTTTCATGGTGTAAAAGACCTCACCATAGGTCCCGGGCATTGGTTCCCGGCACTTGGCCAACGTCCTAAATTTTATACTCCAACTTCCAAGTCTACTATTTGACTGATTTATCAAAATATGGGCTACAAAGCCAAGGACTAGGGTACTTATACATCCATTCACTTTAAGACAATAAAAAGAGCGTGTCAAAGAGGCTGGACAGCAAAACTGAAGTAAGGAAGAAAGGATTAGAATATGATTGTAGCCAGGGGGCCATAGGCCAAGTGCTGGAACCTTTTGAGGCCATTCAGCACTGAAAAGGAAACTGAGAGTAAATAGTTTGAAAAATGTAACAGGAGGAAAACCTCAAAGCAGTTGCACTACGCATCTATTGTTAGGAGAGGATTGTGGAAAATAAGATGGTAGAAAGAGAATACGAACGGAGGTACAGTAAAGAGAATGGAAGGGGTTGCTTACAGTGTACCACGTGATGTTCACAGACGGCAATACCCCCTAACAGGGATAAGAAAATATGAATTAATCATAAAGTTACTACTAGGTAACCATCATACCTTTTTTAAAAAAATGAAAATGAAAACCTCTCATTGTAATGCTTACATTACACCACGTGAGGTATACTGACAGCGCTCCTCCTCTTTACGGGATTGACAATATATAAATTTATCAAAAAATATATTACTGAAACTGTCATGTCGACTTCAAAACGCATAAATGGAACTTTTATTTTTTTTAAAGTTTATTTTTGCAAACAAGAACAAAACTGAGATTCAGTCCCAGCCAGTATGAGAATTGAATTAAGCACCGTCCCCGTGACTCGTCGTTGACAACATAATTAGATTTTCCATTCCGGGTGCTACTTCGATGTTTCAAACAGAACGAGCTACGTTCATGAAGATGACAGGTTTTATTTTGACCACATTCTTGAATAAACGTAAATTCAACAAGAATTCTAAAAAAACCCTGCAAGCAAGCAACAAGCAAATTCTCGTTGCAAGCAAGCAAGCAAGCAAGCAAGCACGAATTACTCCCATTAGGCTGCTAATAATCCAACCCAGAATCGTATAGGCCTAATTTGCATTGAACTGTCTGCACTACGTGCAGGATGCAAAGTAGGACTATCGGCTGAGCTGAACCTTGACTTTTACCGTTTTTCAAGTTTTGTGGAATTTTTTATTGAAATATATTAAATATGGGTAATAATGCGTGCCTTGATTTTATATCTTATTATTATTATTATTATTATTATTATTATTATTATTATTATTATTATTATTATTATTATTATTATTATTATTATTATTATAATAATATCATAATAATAATAATAATAATGATGATAAAGCACTTACAGTTCTCTCTCTCTCTCTCTCCTCATCTCTCTCTCTCTCGCTCTCTCTCTCATCTCTCTCTCTCTCATCTGGGTCCATCTTTTTTCTCTCTCCCTCTCACTCTCTCAATCTCTCTCTCTCTTCTATCTCACTTATTCTCTCTAGCCCTCTCTCTCTATCTCCTCAATATCTCACTTCCTTCTCTCCCCCTTTCTCTTCGCTCATTCCCTCTCTCCTCCTCTCTCCCCTTTCTCTCGCTCATTCCCTCTCTCTCTCTCTCTCTCTCATCTCTCTCTCATCTCTCTCCCCTCTCTCTCTCTCTCTCAAGCCCAAAAAAACAAAGAAAGAATTCTGCAAAGAGCCGAGAAAGTCCTCTCAACAATCTCAGAAATTTTTTTAATGAAAATTCCTGGTCGTATTATTTCCACAAACAATGTCATAGAGCAGACTCTGCAGGGACTTTTTAAAATTCGTGTGATGGAATTTTAATTCTGGCCACTGTTATTTTATTTTGTATTATTATTGTGCATCAAGTTTTTTTAGTAAAGTTTGTTTTGTTTTTTTTTAATTTAATTTTTCCACATGTTTTTTAAAACGAACTTTAAAAATAATGGTTTTTGCCAATGGGGACTCTTTTTTATTTCTTGATTAATTATTATTATTATTATTATTATTATTATTTATTTATTATTATTATTATTATTATTATTTTGTTTATTGTGTAAACCTAAATTTTTAATTTAAACATTTTTTTAATTAAAAGTTGATTTTGCTCCCCTCAGCTGCATTAATTTTATGAAGTTCTTCTCGAAAATTTGACTACCCCCCACTGGAATTATTTACCATAAAAATCCAATCGTTTTTTTGTTTTTTTACTATTACCTAATTGAGATATGTCAACCTTCGGTGCGTTGCTCACCAGTTTTAAGCAACATGAGAAAACATTAATTAGGAAAAATAGAGAAGAATCTTTATAAAATTAATGCAG
>NC_061091.1:80927598-80960411 GCF_015104395.2 Macrobrachium nipponense | reverse complement strand
TTAGAGAAGATGAAACAGTGAAAGTGACAAAGGCAGATAAATCTAATGCAGTGGTAATAATGAATAAAAGTGACTATTTAATTAAAATAATGACTTTGCTAAATGATACTGATACTTATACGAAACTGAGGTCTGACCCTACACAGACAGTGAACTCCCATTTTAATAAATAAATTAAATCCATTTTGAAGGGCTTTGACCATTTAATTAAACAGTTTACACCGCATTGCGCCTCCCTACCTTATATGTATGGTTTAGTCAAGACACATAAAATCAATAACCCTATCAGACCAATCATTAGTTCAGTGGGCTCAGTTACGTATAATTTATCTAAATGGCTTGTAAAAATTCTTACTCATTTGGTAGGAAACATTTCTAACACGAATGTTAAAAGCAATGTTGATTTTATAAACAAATTGAATAGTTTAAATTTGAATTTTGATTTTAATATGGTTAGTTTTGATGTTGTCTCTTTATTTACAAAAGTGCCTGTAGATGACTTACTTGAATATTTGGAGGAGGAATTAGAACGTCATGACAGTCCCTTAAGTGTAGCAAACCTCATTAGTCTCATAAGGATATGTATCAAAGATAGTAAATTTTGTTTTAATGGGAGATTTTTGTACAAAAGTTTGGCATGGCTATGGGTAATCCCTTATCTCCTGTCCTTAGCAATATTTACATGGAATTTTTTGAGACAAAACTCTTACCAAGAATTTTGCCCCAAAAAGTTATTTGGTTTAGATATGTGGATGATATCTTCTGTATTTGGCCAGTTCACGAAAATCTCCAGGAATTCCTTAATAATCTCAATAATTTAGTCCCTTCTATAAAATTTACTGTAGAGGAAGAAAGAAATTGTAATTTGAATTTTCTTGATGTAACTGTACATAAAAATGAAAGAAATTTCACCTTTTCAGTCTTTCGAAAATCAACTAACATTGCCTCTTTTGTTCATTACTACTCCAATCACCATCAAAATATCAAATTCTCTGTTTTTTCTGGGATGTTCTTAAGGGCTTTACGTGTCTGTAGCCCGCAGTTTTTATTTGACGCTGAATTAAAATATTTATGATATTGCATTGAAACTTAAATACCCAAGGACTTTTATAGATGTGGCATGGAAAAGAGCTAGAAAAACATTTTATTCAACTAATGACAAACTTGAATTTATAAGATAACATTCTTAAAATTACCCTATGATGAAAGGTTTTTAGATATTCCTTGATTTAAGCTATTTAACATAAAATGTTGTTTTTCAGTAATATTAATGTCAAGAGTTTAATAATAAAAAACTCTCCTAAAAGGATCTTACAGGCTGCATATATGAAATTCGTTACAAAAAAGTGTGATAAAGTCATTACGGACAGACCGGTAAATCTCTTTCACAACGTCTTCAAGCAACATCAATATTCTGTGAGAACTGGGCAAATACGAATGGCATTATTCGTACATATGAGAGATTTAGACCATCCTATTAAAACTGGAGTCAGCAGAGCCTTAATCCCATGTATGACACAGTTAAAAGGAATATCATTGAATCTTGTTTTCATCAAGTCAAATAAAAGAAATGTTCTAAAATTTAAGTCTTGGTTTATTTAAACTTGATGCTTTCATAATGAAAAAAGTTGTAGATAAATATAAGCAACAAATTAATATATTCAGTTTTTTACATGTTTTGGACTGTAAAGATACTTTGTAGTTTCGGTTAGGTTTGTGACCGTGTGATATCCGATAATCCTGGATTATCTCATTTATTTTTTACCCTTTTTGACAATTAACCGCATCTGGTATTCTTGATCTTGTTTTGTAGCCTGAGACCTTTATCTCCAATTGTACTTCATTAACTCCTTGACGATGTCTGAGTAAAGACGAAAGCGCTTGGATTTCGGACTATTATTTTCCTGTGGTATTTGCTTATATATATATATATATATATATATAATATATATATATATATATATATATATATATATATATATATATATATATATATACATATATATACATATATATCTATATATATATATATATATATATATATATATATATATATAATATATATATGTATACATATATATATGTATAAATATATATTATATATATATATATATATATATATATATATATATATATATATATATATATATATATATATATATATATATATATATATATATATATATATATATATATGTATAATATATATATATATATATATATATATATATATATATATATATATATATATATATATATATATATATAATATATATATATCTATATATATATAATATATATATATATATATATATATATATATATATATATCTATATATATATATATATATATATATATATATATATATATATATATATATATATAATATATATATATATATATATATATAGATATATATATATATATATATATATATATATATATATATATATATATATATATATAATATAATATATCTATCTATATTATATATATATATATATATATATTATATATATATATATAGATATATATATATATATATATATATATATATATATATATATATATCTATATATATATATATATATATAATATATATTATATCTATATATATATATATTATATATATATATATATACTATATATATATATATATATATATATATATAATATATATATATATATATATATATATATATATATATATATATATATATATATATATCTACATATATATATATATATATATTATATATATATATTTATATATATATATATATATATATATATATATATATAAGGAGCCCATAAAAAACACAAAAATATAGAAAGAAAAGTACTATATTTCAGAGACTGCTGTCTCCCTCTTCAGGTAGATGAATGAGAAAAGTTTACAGAAAAGGTTGTATTTATACCAAGAGGTCCATCCACAGGCAAGCCAATTTAGGTCACCCCCGCTGATAATCTTCCTTTAATCTTCTTAAGTGTTGGTTGAATGAAAACCTTGTCGATCGTATCTGAAATCCATGCTCCTTTTGAGATGTTCATTACCTGCCTCTCTTTTAGTAAGGCCGATTCCATCATTTGACTCTTGTACCGGCAGTTGCTGCTATAAATTACACGTGACAAATTCCAGTTTATTCTATGGTTATCTTAATTTATATGGTTGAAAATAGTCGAGTTCTGTTATCCATACCAAACTGACCGTTTGTGTTGTATTAATTTCTGGGGAAGTGATTTACCTGTAAATCCGATGTAAGATTGGTCACAGTCCGCAAAAACAACCTAGACTTTATAGTGGCTTTTGATAAATTCATATCTGACAAAAACTACAGCCGTGAAGAGATATGTTTAAAAGGAGTGTTACTAAATGCTTTAACTGACCTACATAAGAAAAATCCTGTTCCCTGCAGATTCATGATAGCCATCCACTTGCTAAAAAAGTTAGATGTTATAATAAGTAGATCCGACAGAATTTTTCCGGAAAGTAAGATTATTGGCCAAGACAAAAAGAGTATTGAACTATCAGAGAAATTTAAAGTAATTAATCCTAAATTACCCTACTTTTATGGCCTTCCCAAAACTCACAAAGACAATCTTCCATTCAGACCCATCGTTTCATGTGCCGGAGCTTTCAATTACAAAATTTCTAAATGGTTAGCTGGCCTCCTTTCCCCTTTTTTAGGCAATTTTTCTCCCAGTCACATTAAACATTCAGAAGATTTTTGTCACAAATTCAGAGAAGCACATATACCACTTCACAACATAAAACTTTTAAGCCTTGACTTAGACTCCCTATTCACAAAAGTACCAGTACGGGACGTTCTTCAGTTTTTAAGGGAAAAATTATCCCCCTATTCAGATTATTTCCCATTGGCGCTTGACAAAATAATAAAGTTAGTTGAATTATGTGCATCTAATAACGTATTTTCATTCGGGGAATCATTCTACAAGCAAAAATTTAGGTGTAGTATGGGTAGTCCTTTAAGTCCTGTTTTAGCCAATCTGTACATGGAATACTTTGAAACTACAGTAATAAATGCAATAAAACCAAAAAACATGCTGTGGATGAGATATGTGGATGATATCCTAACATTTTGGGATAATAGGTGGGGCAATTTTAATGAATTCCTCTCAAAATTAAATGCATTAGTGCCCAGCTTCAAATTTAAAGTTGAATGGGAAACAGACAACAAAATTCCTTTTCTTGATGTTTTAATAATCAGAGACACGACAGAATACAAATTTACCATTTACAGAAAACCAATGTTCTCACTTTCATACATGTACTACTTTAGCTATCACGACATTACTATCAAGATAGGTGTAGCTAGCAACCTGCTCTCAAAAGCCTTACGAATTTGTTCCCCAGAATTCCTGGAAAAAGAATTTGAACTAATTCGCAAGCAACTTTCGTCTTTAAAGTATCCTGAACATATAATTGAGAAAGCAATTCACAAAGCAAACGTAATTTTCTACCGACCCCCTAAAGACAAGACCAGAGATACACCCAACAATAAAATAAAAATTCCTCACCTGGACACGATTAAGAGAGTAACCCACACCCTCAGAAAATCTAACCCTTTTGCATTTACTTACCCAAACACCTTAGCCAAATCCCTGATTAACGTCCAACAAAAGACATCTCCCAAGGACACTGGGGTTTACGAAATCCCATGCCAGGACTGTGACCAATCTTACATTGGATTTACAGGTAAATCACTCCCCCAGAGATTAATACAACACAAACGGTCAGTTAGGTATGGACAACAGAACTCGGCTATTTTCAGCCATATAAATGAACATAACCATAGAATAAACTGGAATTTGTCACGTGTAATTTATAGCAGCAACTGCCGGTACAAGAGTCAAATGATGGAATCGGCCTTACTAAAAGAGAGGCAGGCAATGAACATCTCAAAAGGAGCATGGATTTCAGATACGATCGACAAGGTTTTCATTCAACCAACACTTAAGAAGATTAAAGGAAGATTATCAGCGGGGGTGACCTAAATTGGCTTGCCTGTGGATGGACCTCTTGGTATAAATACAACCTTTTCTGTAAACTTTTCTCATTCATCTACCTGAAGAGGGAGACAGCAGTCTCTGAAATATAGTACTTTTCTTTCTATATTTTTGTGTTTTTATGGGCTCCTTATATATATATATATATATATATATATATATATATATATATATATATATATATATATATATATATATAATATATGTATATATATATATAGCCATATATATATATATATATATATATATATATATATATATATATATATATATACATATATATTATATATATAATATATCATATATATTATATTATATATATATTAATAATATATATATGTGTGTGTGTGTGTGTGTGTGTCTGTGTCTGTGTGTGTGTGTGAGTGTGTGTGTGTATATATATATCCACATGAGGAGAAGTTCAAACTTTCTACAATTTCCAACCTTCTATAATTACCCCGAGAACTTTTACAGAAAAAAGAACTTTTAAAATAAAGTATATGAAAAAAAAAACCAAACCGTTCAAATTTACTTCTCTGGATTTTAATTTTAATTAGTTGCCCACTTTTTATTTCAAATGAGGAAATGTGCCTCTCCCTCCGTCTGGTGATCTAATTAATGAAGATCTGCAAAGATAAATAAAATGCATTTCAAAACGAGTTATATGTCACTAATTTGTAGGCAGAAGAGTGAATGGTTTGGTGTAAATGTTGTACTGAGAAAGTGGTGTAGTATTTAGCCATGGCTGCCTAATATATCTATGGCTAGTCTTGGAATTGATGAAGTGATAATAGTAGTAAGATGTGAGCAGAAGTTTAGGAGGAAACGAAGATTAGAATGGGGTTGTTTAGCCAACTCTCCTTTGTGGAAGTGAAGTAAGGATGCTTTATTTTGATATATTTCTTATGAGACAGGGAGGGAGAAATTGTAGAATGGTCTGAGTGGGGTAACTGAATGATGCAATGTAGTTTGGGAGGGCTTTTTCAAGTGGAAAAGAACATAGAGAAAACCTAACCCTGTTTAAGGATTGTTTAGCCAGCTCTCCTTTACGGCAGTGAAGTGTTGATATAAATATTTTGTATAATGAAAGAAGAAAGAAGTGGTAAGATAGTTTTTGTGAATAACTGGGAAGAAATGGTTAAGTTATATAGTATACATAGATTATATGTACATTTATTTCAGCTCCATTCTAACCTCATTGTTAACAAAATATCCCAGTTTATCGTCACAGTTTGTTGTCCCAGTTTGATATTTCCACAGTTCGGATTCCATCGGAGCCTCAGAGCATGAAGAAGTCTCTCAGCAAGACACGAAACTGAATGTCATCATTCGGCCTTTCAGTCGACGAAGTTTACGAAGATGAAGCAATATGACCACACAATACTTCGCCAGAATATACTTTAAAACTTACGTGTGGTGGGGATTGAATTCGCTTGTGAAAGCAGAGGCTGAAGGCTCTGTATTTGCTCGCTTCGCTTTCCTTACAACCAAAATACTTTATTCTCTTTCAAAGATTATTTCTGTGTAAAGGTCTGTCCTTAACAGGAATTCACAGAGATGTTAAAAAAGAGAGAGAGAGAGAGAGAGAGAGAGAGAGAGAGAGAGAGAGAGAGAGAGAGAGAGAAAGAGAAAAAAAATTTCAATTTCAAATTACTTTATCCTCTTTCAAAGATTATTTCTGTATAAAGGTCTGTCCTTAACAGGAGAGAGAGAGAGAGAGAGAGAGAGAGAGAGAGAGAGAGAGAGAGAGAGATTGAAAAATACTTTATCCTCTTTCAAAAATTATTTCTGTGTAAAGGTCTGTCCTTAACAGGAATTCACAGTGATGCTAAAAAGAGAGAGAGAGAGAGAGAGAGAGAGAGAGAGAGAGAGAGAGAGACCTTACCTTACAGAACTTACATTTTCCTCGGGTTGCCCCAGGTCCCTCAGTGTGAAGCACCTCTAATGTCTACCAGAGAGTTGCAAGTACATCTTCCGGTATATTTTGCATCTTCCAATCTTGGATGGTCTGGGATGCAGTTTAGATATTTGTCGAGCTTATTCTTAAACACATCTACGCTCACTCCTGATATATTCCTAAGATGAGCTGGCAACGCATTGAATAGATGCTGCATTATCGATGCTGGTGCGTAGTGGATTAATGTCCTGTGTGCTTTCCTTATTTTTCCTGGTATAGTTTTGGGCACTATTAATCTACCTCTTCTTGCTCTTTCTGATATTTTTAGTTCAATGATGTTTTCTGCTATTCCTTCTATCTGTTTCCATGCCTGAATTATCATGTATCGTTCTCTTCTCCTTTCTAGACTATATAATTTTAAGGATTGTAGTTTTTCCCAGTAGTCAAGGTCCTTAACTTCTTCTATTCTAGCTGTAAAAGACCTTTGTACACTCTCTATTTGTGCAATATCCTTTTGATTGTGTGGGTACCATATCATATTGCAATATTCAAGTGGACTACGAACATATGTTTTATAAAGCATAATCATGTGTTCAGCTTTTCTTCTCTTGAAGTGCCATAACAACATTCGCTTTTTTGCTTTACATTTTCCCAATAGAATTGCTATTTCATCATTGCATAACATGTTCCTATTCATCATCACACCAAGGTCTTTAACTGCTTCCTTATTTGTGATTGTCTCATTATTAGGTCCCCTATATGCATATAGCTTTCCTTCTCTGTCTCCATAATTTATTGATTCATATTTATCAGAGTTAAATACCATCCTATTTACCTCTGCCCAATCATATACTTTGTTAAGGTCTCTTTGTAGAGCGTTCCTATCTTCATCACAGGTAATTTCTCTACTTATTCTTGTGTCATCGGCGAAACTACTCACTACCGAATCCTTAACATTACTGTCTATGTCTTCAATCATAATAACAAACAGTATTACAGCTAACACCGTACCTTGTGGCACACCGGATATTACCTTGGCTTCATCCAATTTCTCATCGTTTGCAATAACTATCTGTTTTCTGTTGTGTAAAAATTCTTTTAACCATCTTCCTACTGTATCCACGATATTGTGTTTTCTAATTTACTTCGCTAATATATTATGGTCTACCTTGTCAAAATCTTTTGCAAAGTCTAGATAAACCACATCTGTTTCATTTCCGCTTTTCATGTTTTTGAATATGTTCTCACGGTGGACTAACAGTTGGGTTTGAGTACTTTTTCCGGGTACGAAACCATGTTGTCCTATATTAAACAAATTATCTTTTATTAAATGTTTCATAATATTTTTCTTCATTACCCTTTCATACACTTTCATAATATGTGATGTTAGACTCACAGGCCTATAATTACTGCCTCTAGTCTTGATCCACTTTGAAACAAGTAGGGGTAATATATGCTAATTTGTGCTCATCATAAATCTTGCCTGTATCTACACTTTGTCTTAATAATATTGCAAGTGGCTTTGCGATAGAATTAACTACTTTCTTTAACAAAATAGCAGTAACTCCATCAGGACCTGCAGCAGCTCCATTTTTAATTTCATTAATAGCCTGCACAATATCAGCTTCATTAATATCTATGTCAGCTAAATATTCACTATTTTCGTCCCTTACTTCTATATCATTGTCTTCATTATCTATTCTAGGGGTGAATTCTCTCTTATATCGTTCTGCCAATATGTTGGAAATTTCCTTTTTTTCATTCGTTAATCTCCCTTCAATTCTTAGAGGGCATATTTCTATTCTTCTTTTATTCTTCATTTTCGCGTATGAGTATAATAGTTTGGGGTTTTGCTTGATATTTACTATGGTTTTTTCTTCCAAGTCCCGTTTTTCATTTTCTTTTGATTGTATAATCTTTTGTTCTGCATTTTCTATCTTAATTTTTAGTTCTATAACTTTCCATGCATTTTTTTCTTTTGCAAGACCTTTTTTCCACTTTCTGATTTTCTGGAACAAGATCCTTCTGTCTCTTGGTATGCATGACTGATGTTTACTTTTCTTCTTCGGTATATATTTATCCACTATTTTCTCTAATATTTTATGTAATATCTCCGTATTTACCCTTATGTCATCACTTACGAAAATGTTATCCCAATCTTTATTTAATTCTTCCTTTATTTCTGACGATTTTATATTTTTACTGTAGAAGTTGTATTTTCCATATCCTTCCCACTTTTTCATTTCTTGCTTATCTCTGTTTTCACTTGCTTTGGAATGGACTGTTAATTCTATGACATTATGGTCTGAAATACTCGCATTATAAACTATTATTTCTTTAAAATTATTCATCTCGTTCACAAATACTAGGTCTAAATTATATTCCTTTCTTGTTGGCAGGTGATTTATTTGTTGAATGTTGTATTCTAGTAGCATATCTAATAGCTTTTCGAGTTGCCTCTTATCTTCTGCACTACTATTACTCTCTTTTTTTTATGTATAAGTACAACCACAATCTCCTATTCGTTCTTTCCATTCTACGAAAGGAAAGTTGAAGTCACCAGATAGGAGAATAGTCCAGTCCTTGTGATTTCTACATATATCATCCAATTTTTCTATAATTAAGTCAAACTCTTTAGTATTAGGAGGTCTATATGTTACTATGTTCATTAATTTTTTAGATTCATATTAGTTCACATTCTGCGTTACTATATTTCTCATACATTTTTCCTTGTTTTTTGTCTTTCCCATATATTGCGGTTCCCCTTGATTCCTATTTTTTCTATGATCTATAAGTTTGGAACCCTTTTATTTGATCATCATTCCCATCTCTTGGGAATACCAGTTTCACTTATATTCATTAAATCTATTTCTTTTCAATTTGGGTTAGTTCTTCTAAGTACTCTATTTTTCTTTTTGAGTTACTCGTAACTTAACCCTGCGCATTCATCACTATGATGGTTTGCATGTTTTCTCCTTCATTTAATATTGGTAATAATAAGGATTTTCCTATGTCTCTTTCCTGTTCTGGTATGTTGTTCTTTTTTTCATTTCCAGAAATTTTGACATTTAAAAATCCAACTTTTCCATTATATGTGATCATCCTTCATCATAATTATTCATTTTGTGTCTGAATCTGCAATTTTCTCCGTATCTGCAATATCCTCTTGCGTAATAAATACAGTTATTATCTCTGAGTAGAATCTTGGAGCTGAGGCTTTGATATTTTTGCTGACATCTCTGCAATATCTCGTTGATGGCTTGCTTTTTTCTTTTACCTGATATTCTTATTCCTCTCTTTATTTGTTTCTTTCTTATTTTGGATTTTGTTTATTACTTGATTGATTATTTAGGTTGATTATGATTCATGGCTACAGGGTGCATATATTTACATTTTTTTCGAACTTACATCCTTTTCCTTCTTTTAGGTTTTTGCATATTTTTGGATTCAGATCTCTGCAATCATCCTCATAGCCATTAGGTATGCACATTTACCATATATTATAGTTGTGACATAACCTTAGGATGTTTTGTAGTAACATCTTTCTCCAAAATCTGCAATTCCTCTTTTCAAAAGGTTGCAAGACTTTGTCTTTTTTTGTCTATTTTTTCCTCTTTCCCGTCATTGTGTAGATCTGGGTAGAGCCTCTTCGGGATTTTCTTTTGTGTTGTCATATCATAATTTATTTCTTCGTAAGTATGCTGCTTTATCGCCTCATATGTAGTATCAATGAGTATCTCTGCATCCATACTTTTATCTTGTTCTTTGTTTTCCTTATTTTTTTCAGTCATTTCAATTTTGTTTACTTCTCTTCTGTTTTCCTTTTCTTCTTCTTCCTCTTCCTCTTCTTCTTCATCCTCAACTATTTGTACATTCAATCTTGATTTGATAACATTGTCTATCCATGATAGACATGTTGAGCAAAATATTCTGGTATATTTTCTCATATCTTGCATTACCTCAGCACATTGTGGATGGGTCGGAATATTGCATGCAGCACATTTTCTGATTAGGTTTTATGGATTAACTATGCTATACTACACCTTACACAGTTTGCATGCTTTTGGCATTCTTTTTCCTAATGCATCAATTAGGATATTCACAATGTTCACCTTATTCATATTCTTTTTCGGAATATGTTGGTTTATGTATATTTTCTTTATGAGTCTCTTGACCACTTGGATTTTATTTGGAACTTCTTCAATTATTTTGAAGATGTTTTCAGTTGATTTGTTCCAATTTGAAGTAATATATCCTTCTAAATTATCTATGAATGCTTTTGTATCTTTTTGGTTAGGACTGTTGCTGATCTCATAAATGAGAAATGCCAGTTCCCTTCCTGCTACCTCATCATATTGCGAATCTGCCAAGCAAGCTAAATTTCGCCCTTTCTTCCCACAGTTGGAACTTACTGTCACCTTGTTCTGATTTACAGAGAAAGAGAGAGAGAGAGAGAGAGAGAGAGAGAGAGAGAGAGAGAGAGAGACAGACAGACAGACAGACAGACAGACAGACAGAGAGAGGACAAATTTTAATTTCAAATTACACTATCCTCGTTCAAAGATTATTTCTGTATAAAGGTCTGTCCTTATCAGGGATTCACAGTGATGTTAAAAGAGAGAGAGAGAGAGAGAGAGAGAGAGAGAGAGAGAGAGAGAGAACAAATCTCAGTTTTTGAATCTACTAGAATTAATTTTTATATCAATAGATAAGTAGTGTGTTAATAATCCCTTACTTTCAATCACATTGGCATTGTCAAAGGAACTAATTTAAGACCCCAGGTCATGTCAGGCTTGGCATTCAGTAACCCTACGTACTATTTGATGGTTTTAGAATTTTTGTTCAAATATTTATTTCAAGTCTTTATAATACATTCTTGAGGTCGAGTTCTGCCATTCATTCCTTAATATTTATATCATAAATGCATATTCATTTTTGAGAATCTGGTGAATTTAGAACTTTTGGTCATGTTATTTTTATTTCAAGTCTTTATGTTACGTTCTTCAGGTCGAGTTCTGACATTCATTCCTTAATGTTTATGTCATAAATGCATATTTATTTTTGAGAATCTGAGTCCTCCGTTCTGTTTGTCATTCTCCTGTCTCTGTATATTTCTGGGTCTTCGTCTACTCTTATTAGTCCTTCTTCCCATGCACTCTTTAGCCACTCGTCTTCACTGGTTTTCAGATATTGCCCCAGTGCTCTGTTTTCGATGTTGACGCTGTCCTCTATACTTAGTAGTCCTCTCCCTCCTTTCTTTCGTGTTATGTATAGTCTGTCCGTATTTGCTCTTGGGTGTAGTGCTTTGTGTTTATGGCTTTTATCATATTTCCGGCGTTGAGTTTTGACTTGAGTATCGCCTTGAGTCTCTGATATATTTCTTTCCTGATCGTGTCCTCATCTCTTGGTGTTTTATATCCCCTCCTTCCATTATTCCCAGGTATTTGTATCCAGTCTCATCTATGTGTTTGATGTTGCTCCCATCTGGTAGCTTTATCCCTTCAGTTCTCGTTACTTTGCCCTTTTATATGTTGACTAAGGCGCATTTTTCTATTCCAAACTCCATCCTGATGTCCCCAGATACAATCCTTACAGTCTGGATTAGGGTGTCGATTTCCTTGATGCTCTTACCATACAGCTTGATGTCGTCCATGAACATCAGATGGTTGATTCTGTTGCCTCTTTTCTTGAGTTGGTACCCGGCATCCATCTTCTGTAGTACTTTTGTCATGGGAATCATGGCTACTACGAAGAGTGTGGGGACAGTGAATCGCCCTGGAAGATCCCTCTCTTGATATAACCTCTGCTAGTCTTATTCCAGAGCTTGTAAAGTATTGTATTCCAGTTGCGCATTGTATTTTTGAGGAAGCTGATGGTGTTTTCCTCTGCCCCATATATTTTCAGGCATTCTATTAGCCATGTGTGTGGTATCATGTCGAAGGCTTTCTTATAGTCTATCCATGCCATGCTTAGGTTGGTTTTCCTTCTCCTACTGTTCTTCATTACCATTTTGTCTATCAGGAGCTGGTCTTTTGTGCCCTACACTTCCTTCTGCAGCCTTTTTGTTGGTGGGGGATGGTGTTTGTCTCCTCTAGGTAGTTGTATAGCCTTTCACAGATGATACCTGTTAGTAACTTCCACATTATTGGTAGGCAGGTGATAGGCCTATAGTTACTGGCTATATTTCCCTTACTCTTGTCTTTTTGTACTAAGGATGTTCTTCCTGTGGTCATCCATTTTGGTGCATGGTGATTTGAGATACAATGCTGGAGTTGTTCTGCTATTCTTGGGTGTAGGGCCTTGAAGTTTTTGAGCCAGTATCCATGGACTTCATCGGGACCTGGGGCTTCCAGTTTGGCATTTTCTTGAGTTGGTGTCTGACGTGTCTGTCGTGATCTCTGTGAATCTTGTTTTATTCTCCCTGTTTCTTCTTCCTAGACTTCCTGGAGCCATGTTGCATGTTTGTTGTGTGATACCGGATTGCTCCATATGTTTTCCCAGAGTCTCTTACTTGGTTCGGCTTCAGGAATTTCTGGGTGGTTGTCTTCCCCTCTTAGTTGCCTGTATAGTCTTTTCTGGTTGGTTCCGAATTGTTTGTTCTGTTGGTATCCCTATTCCTGTTCGTGTACCGTTGGATCGTTATGTGCTTTGGCCTTACGCCTCTGTTTTATATCTTCTAGTCGTGTTGTTTTAGTCCCCTCTCTTGTACTTTGTATTTCTCGTTGAGTTCCTCCCTTGTTTTCTTGCTTCTTAGCCTTTTTTCTGCCATCTCTTTCAGTTTACTCAAGTCAGATCTCATCACCATGATTTGCTTTTCCAAGCGCTTTTCCAAGGAGGTTGCTGTTTGGTTTCTGTTGGGTTGGTTGTGCTGGTGGTGTTGGTGTTCGAATCCCCATCAGTTCTGCTACTAATCTTGCTCCTGCATATGTCAAGTTATTTGTTTCTGTGATACTGGTGGTGTGTATTATGGCCATTATTTCATTGACCTCACTTGTTTTCTCCCTTAATTTCTTGGTGTTGTAGGCTTTCATGGAGGGGATCTTTGTTCTCTCTGTATCTGGCTCCATCCATTGTCTAATCTTTTGTTCTACCCATTCCGTCCTCTCTGTTACTTCGTCGGTGTTTCTTCGTGTGTCGTTGTTTGATACCTCATCCTCCCCTGTCGTCTTCTGTGGCATCGTCTCTCAGTTCGTCTTCGTGTAATTCGTTGTCGTGTGACATTTCCCTTTCCAGTTCTTCTCTTTCTGTTGGGAAGAGCCAGTTCTTTTTCTTTATGTTCCTTACTTGGTCTGCCAGCCTCTGCTCTGTGTTGTGTCCTATTCTCATTCAGATGTTGACCAATCTTCTTCTATATCCTCTCTCCGTTGGGTTACTTCTGATGTAGCATCTCCATATTCCTTATTTTCTTTCTTGTCCATTTCTTCCTTTTTTCTTCTGTATCTCCAATCTCAGGCTGTTGATTAATTATTATTATTATTATTATTATTATTATTATTTTATTATTATATTATTATATTATTATTATTATTATTATTATTATTATTATTATTATTATTATAAATAATAATAATAATAATAATAATTAATAATAATAATAATAATAATAATAATAAAATCAAGGCACACTTATTTACCCATTTTATTTATAAATTAAAAATTCATAAAACTTGAAAATGGTTAAAAGTCAAAAAGGTTCAGCTCAGCCGATAGTCCTACTTTGCACCCTACACGTAGTGCAGACAGTTCAATGCAAATTAGGCCTATACGGATCTGGGTTGGATTATTAGCAGCCTAATGGGATGAATTCGTGCTTACTTGCAACGAGAATTTGCTTGTTGCTTGCTTGCAGGGTTTTTTTTAATTCATGTTGAGATTTGTTGAGTTTATGTTAATTTAAGAATGTGGTCGAAATAAAAGCTGTCATCTTCATGAACGTAGCTCGTTCTATTTTATACGTCGAAGTAGCATCCGGAATGGAAAATCTAATTATGTTGTCTTGTCAACGACGAGTTACGGTGACGGGGCTTAATTCAATTCTCATCCTGGCTAGGACTGAATCTCAGTTTAGTTCCTGTTTGCAAAAATATACTAAAAAAAAAAAAAAAAGAAGAAAAAAATGAGTTTCCATTTACGCGTTTTGAATTTTACATGACAGTTACAGTAATATATTTTTTTGATAAATTGATAATATTATCAATCCCGTAAAGAGGGGTAGCGCTTTCAGTACACCTCACGTGGTGTACTGTAAGTATTACAATGAAAGGTTTCCATTTTCATATCTTAAAAAAGATAGGATGGTTACCTTGTAGTAATTTTATGATGAATTAATATTTTCTTATCCCTGTTATGGGGTAGGGACGTCTGTGCACATCATGTGGTACACTGTAAGCAACCCCTTCCATTTTCCTTACTGTACCTCCGTTCGTATTCTCTTTCTACCATCTTATTTTCCACAATCCTCTCCTAACACTAGATGCATAGTGCAATTGCTTTGAGGTTTTCCTCCTGTTACACCTTTCAAACCATTTACTCTCAGTTCCCTTTTCAGCGCTGAATGGCCTCAAAAGGTCCCCCAGCACTTTAGTCTATGCCCCCTGGCTACAATCATATTCTAATCCTTTCTTCCTTCCTTCAGTTTGCTGTCCAGCCTCTTTTGGACACGTTGCGCGGATATCCAATTATATTTTTTTTCAAGAAATCAAATGTAGGGAAAATGTATTTTTTTATTTTTTTGTGCTGGACACGATACAAAGACTTGATTGGGTCATTTGTTACCTGCAGTAATTTTATTAGACCTGTCAGATAGATGCCCTTGTGTTATATTGACCAATTGAAACGTGGTATCAGCAATTTTAAGGAGTTTCTATTGGTATAAACTTACCTACAACCTCAAGGCGGAAATTACAATGCATTTCTACCCCTAATACTACTCTTCTTGCATTTGTAATACTTCTTTATATAATAGTCTATTTATTAATTACTTTTTTTATAAGTGGGATCTCTTCTTTCTGCATTTAACTTCACTTTTCTCTTACTTCTTAACGAAACGCTATAATCTTTGGCTGAATATTCTTTGGAAGCATGAATTTCAGTAGTGGCTTGAGTGGCCCCTTTTGTGGGCTTGTTCATATGAAATGGTTCATGGTTCTGAATCATCTGAATAATAATAATAATAATAATAATAATAATAATAATAATAATAATAATAATAATAATAAGGAATAATTTAAGATAAGTGCTCCTTTGGTTGGCTTGTTCCATATGAATAAAGGTATCAATCAATAATAATAATATAATATAATAATAATAATAATAATATAATAATAATAATAAACGAATGAATAATAATAATTAATAATTTTCGTGATTTGGGAAGATACATAATTACAAATCTAAAACAAGGGAAACCGGTTCTGAATTTACTAGAGCCAGTAATCACTGACTTTATTCAAATCGCAGAAAATACAACAGGTGTGGACGAGAGTATTCCCAAATTGCCAGATCGTATTAATATTCAGTGACTATGTTTTATATGGTAGGGTAGTGGGGTCTGGATATGTAATTGCTGTTGCCAAGTCATCAACCACCCATGCTACTCCCTCCCCCACCAACGCCCCATACCTCCATACACCCCTTTCTCACCCCCCTAATGATCCATACATCCTTACACCCAGTAGGGAGGTAGTGCCATCAGTGCACCTCGCGCCGTTCACTGTAGGCATTACGTAATTATTTTCAGCGTCTCTTCGGCCCTAGCTGCAACCCCTTTCATTCCTTTCGCTGTACCTCCGTTCGTATTCTCTTTCTTTAAGAACTTTTTTCAATCTCAATATTCCCTTTCAGCGCTGAATGACCTCCTAGGTCCCAGTGCTTGGCATTTGGCCTGAATTTTATATTGTATATTCTATTCTATTCCACATTCATACCCGGAATCTCAGTCTTGTAAGGGAAAAAGAGACTGAATTTTTTTCTTTTTAGTTATAGAAGTATGCAGCCCAGTTTAAACGTATTAGCAATTGGACAACCTTAAATACAGTACGAGTACTCGTCTTGTAGAATATATATATATATATATATATATATATATATATATATATATATATATATGTATATATATATATATATATATATATATATATAGATATATACGTGTGTGTGTGTGTGTGTGTGGTAAAGAGATCTTTGTTTTAGGTTCACCAGTAAGTTGGTATAATGATTTTTTTTTGTTATGTAGTAGTCAGTGAATGTAAAATAGAATTGACAGATACGTTCCACCTTTAGGCTCACTGTATGTTGGCTACGCGAGGTTTATTTTGGAGTTAAAATGAACGTGTTATAAGGTAAGCTGACGGATCGACTACAAGAACAACACACGAGTTTCCTCATCCACAAAGAAATTAGCACCTTACCATGAACCTGTTGACTTTAGTCTCTCATTCTGGATGGCAGCAAGTTGCAAAGTTAGACAAGGAGGTGATCTCGTATTTCTTAATAGGATAAAAAAATGCATTTTCCACACAACTAGATACACACACTCGCCAAATAATGATTCCTATTGCTAGAGATATGCCACGGACACCCCCCAACACTGAGATTGGTGATATAGAAACACATACATCTATTCTTAATATCAGGTTGCATCCTGACGAGTTATTGGAACGCCCCAGAGGGTTTTCAGGAGGAGAAAAGTGGTGTCCAGTGGGGATTTCTAGAAGAAATGAGACGTCGAGGCATCAGAGTGTCATGTAATTAGATAATTATGTATAAGTGTATACCTGTTTACTCGTGTATCTGAGTATAGTTTGTGTCCCGAACAGTTCTTTGAAAGCTCGAGGTCATTTCAGAAGGAGAAAATGTACTTTAATTAATTGTGTCACCGTGAATTTCACATGAGACTTTTCAGCGAAGTCTCTTAGAAGAATTGAGACGTCGATGCATCAGATAATTATGTTATTAGAAAAATATGTATTGTTGTATTTTTTTATCATGTAATTTGTGTATGTATGTGGCCTGCAAGGATATTATTTTCGTGTGGGGACAGAGATAACAGTGGCTTTGGCACTGTAAAGCCACGTACTGGAAATTCATCGCAATATCTGAAGCCTTTTTTGCTATATTTTTAAAACGGGAAATGCTTTTAGAGTAAGAAAAATATCTATTGTACATCCATTTACAATATACCTGGATATATACATACAAGTACAAAGGATATGTGTAGATATATCAATTGGCAATTTTTTTTATTGTTGTATGAGGAAAATGGCGTCTTAGACGTCCATCGGAAGATATGTTCAGTTCTGGAAAGTTTGGAAAGTCTGGAAGGTCTGGAAGGGCGGCGCACGCGCGATTCCAGTTGGCTTCCACCAAGACCACTGGAACCGCCCTACATGGGACCTGGAATGGGGCAGGCAGACCTACTACACGTTGTGAGCCCCTGGAACTGTCGGAACAGAAAGGTCTCTCTTCTTTTTGGGCGTCTGCTGAGTCGACACCGACCCGTCCTTGGGGTCCAGGACCACCTGGTGGCCTGGGCGGGACCTTGACCTGGATCTGGAGCGTCGAGATCGGCGGTGGCGGACGAGGAGGAGGAAGGGCGTCGCATGTTCGTCCTGAGGAGGATGACGATAATTGCTGCGTAGAAGACGACGATCACCTGCGAAGTATTAAGAAGGTAGAGTTGTAGCAAGTCGAGGTTTATCCAACGGTCTCTGGAATTGCTTGGAAATACAGGGAAGAAGTTGTGGAATATTTTAGCTCATGGAGTATGGACCAATCTGCAGTTTATTCTCAGGTGTAGTGATCATGCACCACTAGTGGCCCATGGGCTACACCTTACGAACCATTGTTCTACAGGATAATTTGATACAGGGTTCATAAAGCACTCACAGCAATGGACTACTAGTGGTCCGTGAACCACCACCAGTTGAGAAGCATTGCTCTACAGGATAATTTGATGCAGGGTTAAAATGAACCACTAGTGGTCCGTGAACCACCAGTTGAGATATATTATTTTACAGGATAATTTGATGCAGGGTTAAAATGAATCACTAGTGGTCCGTGGACCACCAGTTGTGATATATTATTCTACAGGATAATTTGATGTAGGGTTATTAAAACACTCACAGCAATGGACCACTATACTCGTTTTTTTTCCATCTGTCCACCCGCCTGTGGTGTTTATGTATGGTAACACTGCGTCCTGGGCTTTAGATAGTTACATTCTGCTTACATTTAACAATAATAACAATATCCTATTTCGAATATTAACGGTGTAATTCGCATACAATAAATTATTAAAACACTTTTCAGTTGCAAATGTACACCCAGATATCCTTTTATTTTACCTAAAACTTAAGACTGGTTTACACCTACGCACTTTCGTGGTGCAAAGCTGTCAAGGCATGGGATCGCAAGAAACCGTTACAAACCACACTATAAACGCACCAAAAGTGTGCCGCCTCGCTGGCGGGGGCAAGCGATGACTGCTAAAGCCGCGTGACACCGCCTGGATTTTAAATAATTTCACATTTTTGAGCGGCGTCTGGTGGGTTGATGAAGACGCACGAGGCTCTATGTGGTGTAGCGCGGCCTCGCAACAAAAGAGATAAGAACCCGCATGGTTCCGTGCCACACTGCACCACACCGCACGTGGCGCGATGTGGTGCAAAATCGTACTACCCGCAAGGGAGTGTTACGGCCTGATGTGACGGCGCCGTACGGTGCCGTTGTGGTGCCCTTATGGCGCCGTCATACATGATTTATACATGCCGTGCACATGTTGCAGGGCATGCAGCGTGCTACGGCGTCTCATTAGGTCATTTGGATGGAAGGTTGTCGAGCATTCTGGGGAGGATAAAAGGGGTCTGACTGACCACTGGGGCATCATTCTCGCTGTGACTGCCTGACTGGCCAGCCGCTCTGTGACCTAGCCACTCTCGCCCAGCCACTCTTGCCCAGCGACGTCCTCTCTCGCCCAGCAACGTTCACCCAGGGACGCTGCCCCACGGACCGACGGGGAACCCGCTGACACAGGGGCGTTCACCCAGCGACAATTCACCCAGCCACTCTCACCCAGTGACGTTCACCCAGCCACTCTCTCCCAGCGAAAGCCCTCTCTCGCCCAGCGACGTTCACCCAGGGACACTGCCCACGAACGCTGACCCAGGGGCGTTCACCCAGCGACGTTCACCCAGCCACTCTCGCCCAGCGACGTTCACCCAGGGATGCTGACCCACGGACGCTGACCCAGGGACGCTGACCCAGGGGCGTTCACCCAGCGACGTTCACCCACGTGCACGCACCCAGGGACGCCCGCCCAGCGACGTTCTCTCAGCGACGTTGACCCACGTGTGCTCACCCAGGGATGCCTACCCGGCGATGTTGTCCCAGCAACGTTGACCCACGTGCGCGCTCACCCAGGGACGCCTACCCAGCGACGTTTTCCCAGCGACGTTTTCCCAGCCACGTGACACAATGCCCCTATGGAAGACCACCCCCAGGCCTACCAAGCAGTCCCAGGACACCCAGGATAGCCAAGACAGCCAAGATAGCCATGACATGCATCCTTCTTAATGGGCGGAGACCTTGGAACATGAGGAAGAGCTGAACATTGAGCCGCCCATATCCATTGTGGAATCCCAGGACATCGCAGGCCTGAGTGGTATCGTCTTGCAGCCGAAGAAACAATACCGACCCAGCAAGAAGGACATTCAAGACTACCCGTTCACTCCAGAGGACATGGAAGTCATCACGGAATTCATCAAGGCCCACCCTCCCTTGTACGACAAGAGGGACAGGCAATGGTCGAATCCCAGGAGGAAGGAGGAACTCTGGCGTGAACTGGCAGCGAGTTCATCGATGCAGCTTCCAAAACAAGTCCGGCAAGTTCTTCGAGGCTCACCGAACGGACTTCGGCAAGATCGAGAAGCGTGAATACAAGAGCGGGTCGGCTGCACGCAGTAGGACACCACGGGAGGAGGAGGTGATGACCACGTGGGCATTCCTGGGAGGACACATCGCCCATGAACCCACAGTAGCAAGCGATCGGTTCTCGCCTATATCGTTGCAGAGAACCGACGCAGACAATTCCTCTACAGACATGTCGGGCCTATCAGCTGCTTCGATCCAGCGGAGGAAGCGGCTGAACCAGAAGAGAGCGACGAACCTCCCAGAGGACCAACGTCTATCCGCCAACATGTCAGTTGGCTCTACAGAAGGCCTGCAGACTCAACTGACACGGATTATGACCAGCATAAACACACTGATGACACAACCGCAGGACAACACGCGCCGTGACATCGCTGTGTTCGTGCAGTATCTGACGCAGCGCTTGGAGTATGTGCCTCGAAGATACCAGAAGCAGTTCTTTGAGCAAGTCATCAGGCTGTGTCATAGTTTGGAGGGGCCCGAGGAAGAGGATGCGGCTATGAAAGAGGCCATGGCTCGTGGCGGTTATTCCCACTAGACGCCCCTACGAATTGATAAGGAGATGCAGACGAAGCCTGGGACTTTGACACCTTCGACACCTATTGCAGTGCAACCAGTTCGGGCATCACCACACCAATGGTTCGTGTCTCAACCCAAACCTGTGTTTTTTTTATGATACGCACCTCCAACACCAGGCTCAGTCGCAGCAGCAGGTACCTCATGGGTACGCAACTCCAGCACCAAGGCTATGCACACCGCCATTCTTCCCTAGTGGACGTTCGACAACACTCAACTTCTCTCCTCGACCTTCCACTTCTTCGATGTCGCCGTTGGTACACAGTCTCTTGGCAGACTTGCAGCCCCCTACCCCTGAGGCCAGTATTTCGACACCGAAACCTTCTGCCTCAGAGGATTCACCCACCTACGACTTGACCATCTCCCCAGGTGATAAGGAGGACATTGACCCACAATCACTTGAGTGATTTTGTAAATATTGTAAATAAAAATTTAATTTTTTTAGAATTAATTGTATTTTAGTAATTTTAGTCTTATTCAATTATTTTTTCAATGTTTATAATTAATAATTATTCTTTTTTAATAAATATGTTGAAATAGTGTTTTGCATTTACATGTTCCTTATTGATGCTTCTTTCATTATTTTTTTAAGGTTTATAATAAATAATTTTTCTTTTTCTTTTTGTCAATAAAATATGTTGAAAATAGTGTCTTACATTTACATTTTCCTTATTGATTCTTAATTTATATATCATGACAATATATATGATATGATTGGGTGAAATGAGATTTAATAAGAAAAAAAGTATAACAGGAAATATAAAATGAAATATATGTGAAATATGAAATGAATAGAACTCTGAAAATAACTTGAAATCTAAAATGAAATTGAATAATGAAAGAGCATGGCCAGAAAGAATAATAACATGGAGAAATACAACAGGAAATCTTAACATGAAATATGATATATGATCTATGAAATAAATACAACTCGTAAAATAACTTAAAGTATAAAATGAAATGCAACATGAAATAAATATGGCCATCAAATGATATAATAACATACAAGGTAAGAACAATAATATCATATTGAGAACATGATCAAATGAAAATGAACACACGCAAATATGATAATGAAACAGTAATTAACATTGACTGGACATGGTTATTTACAGGGGAACAATGAAAAATCAGTAAGATACTAAAGACATATTGGCCTCAGTTGATAATATATGATATTTGCAGTTAAACATGTTGTGGTAAAACCAAGTCCCAATTTCAGTTTCTTACATTCTATGCTTTTTATGTTCATTTTCTTACATTCTATGCTTTTTATGTTCTTACATTCTATGCTTTTCATGTTCATTTTCTTACTTTCTATGCTTTTCATGTTTATTTTCTGATATACTATGGTTTTCAGGTTTATTTCGTGATATTGTATGCTTTTCATGTTTATTTTCTGATATTCTATGGTTTTCATGTTTATTTTCTGATATTCTATGTTTTTCATGTTTATTTTCTGATATTCTATGTTTTTCATGTTTATTTTCTTACTTTCCATGCTTTTCATGTTAATTTTCTTATATTCTATGTTTTCAGTTTGTTTTTTAGTATAAGTATTTTTTTATGTCCTTCATTTGTTCTTCATTTGTCATTATTATAAATTATGTTATTATAACTTTCAGTTAATTATTTTCCAATATCATTTTTTATATGTACCAATCATCGTACCAATATTATTTATTGTATTAATATTGTTATTAGTATAATACCAAAGTATATGAATATAAAACAATGAGAAATATATCAAGATGCTTATTTACAATTGTTTACATTTATTTGGTTACGTTTTATTACAGAGTTCTTTGGGTTCTCTATTGGTCAGTAGCTGGTCGTCCTCGAGGAAACACCATTCGCTCTTGCCATTCCACTGCGCCTGCATCCGATGAGTAGTACTGGGCCAGGTAATCTCTGACGGCCTTTGCTCGACGTGTGTAGTTTGGTCCCCTTCTTGCCATGAGTCGTTCCATGAGGGTCAGCGACTCCTGCCTCCAAGTACCTGGTACAACGTTATGGTGTTTGCCCTCATGATCGACGTCGGTGCCAGCACATGGATAGCATTGCAGTTCCAGGCTGTGCATGACACATACACACAGAGTTATCTTCTTGCAAACCTGTACGTCCTGTTGCATCGTTGTCCCAAAGACTCGCAATCTCATCAGCAGCATGGCCGAATGCGTTTTCCACCACACGACGGGCGCGAGATAATCTGTAACTGTATATTTATTCGGTGGGATCTTGTGATTGGTGGGAGTAGGGCTTCATCAACCACATATTGAGAGCGAAGGCTTCGTCGGCGACTATGTGGAAGGGGATGGGTTCGTCGTCGTTGGGCAGATTTCTGTCTTGTGGGAGTCCTGCTCGGTTGTTTGTGATGGCCCTGGCCAGGTTGCACTTCTGCCGGGTTCCTCCATCCCCAGCCCCTCCTTCTGCACCGACATCGATGAACAGGAACTTGTACTTTGCATCAGAGAGGGCCATGAGGACGATGCTGTGAAACTTCTCGTGATTGAAATACAGTGATCCTCCACCTTTGAATTTCTTGAGGCAGACTACTGATGTAAATCGGCATATGGAACTCTTGGAGACTCTGAAGCTGTATTGCAGGCTTGTATAGTCGTTCCCACTTGCCAGGTGGCGGAGAGTGATCGCCAACTTGAGTCCCACCTCTTGTGCACGCTGCATATTCGTGTCCTTCTTCTTCAACAGGGGCGTCAGCCTTTCGACCATCTCCTCGAACAATTCAGGGTAGATTCGTAGAAAGTTCTTGTGTCCTTTGCGGTCCTCCTTGTTCAGTTCTTGTAGCAGCTGGTCATAGTCCCCATGTAGTTGCCGCCGTGGCAGCCACTCCCGAGCCCAAATCCGCTCTGCCCTGCCGTCCTCTCTGCGTGGTGCTGGTGGCTGTGGCACCCTAGCACGTCTTCTGAACCCGTCAATGACCTGGACTGCACATAGACAGCTACCAAAAATCTCTGGTTCTCCTGGGGTGAGAGGCTGTTGAGGTCCATATTGCATGCTGGTTGGGCGTGGAATGAAGGATGTGCTTGGCCGGCCTCTATATATACCTAAGGTTCATATCTGGCACTGTGTGGCACAATGTGGCACGGTGCACGTGCAAAAATCGTGCAATTTTGCAAGTCGTGACTTGTGCAGATGTGCGCGCACTCCGCAACAACACCGCAACCCACCCGCAACACACTGCTACATGGAGTAACAAAGCCGCAAGAGCGCGTAGCCTGGCATAGCAACAACGACCATAACAGTGCGCCAACTCTGCGCCAACTCCGTAACACTCCGCTAGGCACCGCAGGAACACGCCGTGAGGTGCCCGTAACCCACCGCCTGGGTCAGCCCCACGCCGCCAAATAACGGTCATTTTTTCTCCCAACCGTGTCAATTTTGTGACAGTTTCTTGCGGTCCCACCCCGTAACAGCCCACAACACGAAAGTTTGTAGGTGTAAACCCACCTTTACACATAGCGTAACTATCTAAAGCCCGGGACGCAGTGTCACCATATTACTTCCAGGTTTAACTGTTTAATTTCGGGTTTGTTGCTTCCAGGTTTAAATAACTATAACTTCGGGTTTATTGCTTCCAGGTTTAACTGTTTAATTTCGGGTTTATTTCCGGTTTTCAGATGACATTTCTTGTTTGCAGTTGACATGTCTAATACTATGTACATGTCATTTTGAATCTGTATGAGAAAATACATGTATAGTTATAAGCGAATTCCACAGGAAAATGATAATCAGAAATCCAAGCGCTTTCGTCTTTACTCAGACATTGTCAAGAAAAATGTCTGAGTAAAGACGAAAGCGCTTGGATTTCTGACTATCATTTTCCTGTGGAATTCGCTTATTTATGAAGTCACGTGCATCTACTGTGATTTTTTAAGCCTGTATAAGTATGCATACGTTCGCAGAACCTGCATTTACCTGGGATACCTCCTCTGTATAGACATATGGGTCGTTTGGGGGGGGGGGAGCCGGTTTAGTCTATAGGCGGGAAAACGGATCACCTGTAGCATACTTTACGTTTTAAGTCCTTTTGGACGTAGATTTTAACGTATTTCGACGTATTTTGGTTATCAAAAGCTACAGATGTGTACCTAGCGTCATGATACGTCCTCTGTACAGGAGCTTAGAGGTGTTTTTGGTGGAAAAACCGATTGTGCGTCTCATGCTTTACGCTGAAAGGCCTTTTTGACGTATTTTGAGACGCATTTTGACGTATTTTTTCATCAGAGGATTATAAATACGTAGGGTCAAAATATTTGATGAAAACTCGTATTCAAAACATCTGGAACACTGACTGTAGGCCTACACCCGTTGTATCATGCCTTACCTTTGAACTAATTTCTGATGTATTTTGACGTATATTCCGGCGAACATTCGTTATGACAGGATATAAATCTGACGTATTTTGACGTATTTCGGCGAATATTCGTTATCACGGGATATAGATATATACTACTTAGAGTTGAGATATGATACGGAAACACGCTGTTTTTATCAAATCCAGTACGCTGAGTACTAGGCCAATGCCAGCAAGCTTAAATCCTTTTTTTTATGTATTTCGACGTATTTTGGTTATAAAGGATTATATTTATATCCGGTGGATCAAGATATTTGATGGAAACTGTCGTAGTCCAAATTTTTTAAAAAGATAATCTAAAATCACTAGGCCTATGACAGCAAGCGTAGCAAACCTTAGTCTCATTAGTTTAGACATCAAGCAAAGGCGCTTGCCACATTCGTTCCAGCTAAATGATATCTATTTGTTATGAATTGGTTATTACTTTTGCTTTTCGGTTTGCTTGTCGAAAGAAGTGACAAATGAAATTAATTTATTGGCCGGTTTGGCTCATGAAGTGTAGGAGTAGACCACACGAATCGCTTTTAGTCTAAACTTTCGTCTCCATTTCACGATTCATCATTTATTTCATTCTCATTAAAGTTTTCTGTACTTTCTTGTACGTCGTTATCATCATCCTTTAGCTTCCATTTTCTTGGTACTTAAAAATAATAACTTGTGCAAAAGCAATGTTATCTTAATAGATTCCGGGTGCTTATCCACCCACCCGGTTCCGAGCGGTAGAAGTTGGTGGCTAGCAGCTGACGAAACCCCTTTATAAAAAAAATTTCTTATTTTCCAGTAAATTACTTATACATTGTCCTTCCATTCTGTTAAGTCTGATGGATAAACGAAGATATATTTTTTGTGATATTAATCCAGAATCTGTCATTTTGAAGAGGAGATACTGATAAAGGCATTTTGAAAAGTATTGTATGAAAGGTTAGTGGGGACTGATGTGCCCCAAGTGTTCGTGAGTTGCACTAGCGACGTGTTATGCTATATTTTTGCGTTATGTTTCGATACTGATTATATAATAATAATAATAATAATAATAATAATAATAATAATAATCAATGAATAATAATAATAATTCTGACATTATTTCTTCCATCTCGCTGCTAGATTGCCAAATAAACTATCGTAATCGAGTGTCACTTCGAGCGCACTGGAGACTTTGAAGTGGAAAATATCTCTTTTTAAGAGGTTCGTCGAATGTCAATTATTATGAAAAGGTTGGGGCGAGAGGGCCGGGGGCTTTTGAGGGGGGGCGGCGGTAAGCGTGGAATTCGAGCCGATTGAACCGTAAAGAAAATCCATTAGCGGAGTTCTTATGCAGATTCATTGTCGAGATCGGGTCTGGGGCATAACGATTGATTGGGTTTCGGGATGCTCATTCTCTCTCTCTCTCTCTCTCTCTCTCTCTCTCTCTCTCTCCTCCTCTCTTCTCTTTCCGTTCTGCCATCTTCTCTTCTATCTCTCTCTCTCTCTCTCTCTCTCCGTCTTCTTCTCCTTCTTCTTATCTCTCTCTCTCTTCCTCTCTCTCTCTTTCTCTCTCGTCTTCCTCTTCTTATCTCTCTCTCTCTCTTTTGTTAAAGAAAGTCGTTCATTCTATCACAAAGCCACTTGCAATATTATTAAGACAGTGTAGAATACAGGCAAGATTTATGATGAGCAAACAAATTAGGCATATATTACCCCTACTTTCAAAAGTGGATCAAGACTAGAGGCAAGGTAATTACAGGCCTGTGAGTCTAACATCACATATTATGAAAGTGTATGAAAGGGTGAATGAAAAAAAATATTATGAAACATTTAATAAAAAAAAAACAATAATTTGTTTAATATAGGACAACACGGTTTCGTACCCGGAAAACAAAAGTACACAAACCCAAACTGTTAGTCCACCGTGAGGAACATATACAAAAATATGAAAAGCGGAAATGAAACAGATATGGTTTATCTAGACTTTGCAAAAGCTTTTGACAAGGTATAGATCTATAATATATTAGCGAAGAAATTAGAAAAAACATAATATAGTGGATAAAGTAGGAGGATAGTTAAAAGAATTTTTACACAACAGAAAACAGATAGTTATCGCAACCCGATGAGAAATCTGGATGAAGCTAAAGGTAATATCCGGTGTACCACAAGGTACGGTGTTAGCTCAATTACTGTTTGTTATTATGATTGCAGACATAGACAGTAATGTTAAGGACTCGGTAGTGAGTAGGTTCGCCGATGGCACAAGAATAAGTAGACAAATTACTTGTGATGAAGATAGGAACGCGCTACAAAGAGACCTTAACGAAGTATATGATTGGGCAGAGGTAAATAGGATGGTATTTAACCCTAATAAATTTGAATCAATAAATTATGGAGACAGAGAAGGAAAGCTATATGCATATAGAGGACCTAATAATGAGACAAATCACAAATAAGGAAGCAGGTTAAAAGACCTTGGTGTGATGATGAATAGGAACATGTTATGCAATGATCAAATAGCAATTCTGTGCAAAACTGTAAAGCAAAAATGGGACCTGTTTGTTACTGGCACTTCAAACAATAAGAAAAGCTGAACACATGATTATGCTTTATATTACATATGTCGTAGTCCACTTGAATATTGCAATATGATATGGTACCACACTCTCAAAAGGATATTGCACAAATAGAGAGTGTACAAAAGGTCCTTTATTCAGCTAGAATAGAAGAAGTTAAGGACCTTGACTACTGGGAAAGACTACAATCCTTAAAATTATATAGTCTAGAAAGGAGAAGAGAACGCTACATGATAATTCAGGCATGGAAACAGATAGAAGGAATAGCCGAAAACATCATGGAGCTAAAAATATCAGAAAGAGCAAGCAGAGGTAGATTAATAGTGCCCAAAACTATACCAGGAAAAAAAAGGAAAGCATACAGAACATTAATCCACTACTCACCAGCATCGATAATGCAGCGACTATTCAATGCGTTGCCAGCTCATCTGAGGAATATATCAGGAGTGAGCGTATATGTGTTTAAGAATAAGCTCGACTAATATCTAAGCTGCATCCCAGACCATCCAAGATTGGAAGCTGCAAAATATACCGGAAGATGTACTAGCAACACTCTGGTAGACATTAGAGGTGCCTCACACTGAGGGACCTGGGGCAACCAGAACAAAATGTAAGGTCTCTCTCTCTCTCTCTCTCTCTCTCTCTCTCGCTCTCTCTCTTCGATTTTTCCTCTTGTCTTCTCCTTTGTCTCTCTCTCTCTCTCTCTCTCTCTCTCTCTCTCTCTCTCTCTCTCCAAAAAGAAAAATAGAGTACTTAGAAAAACTAACCCAAATTGAAAAGAAAATAGATATAATGATATAAGTGAAACGTGGTATTCCCAAGAGACTGGTAATTACGATCAAATAAAAGGGTTCCAAACTTATAGATCAGATAGAAAAAATGGGAATCAAGGGGGAACCGCGATATGCAGGAAAGACAAAAAACAAGGAAAAATATATGAGAAATATAGTAACTTTGAATGTGAACTAATAGCGGTAGAATTTGAATCTTAAAAATTAATGAACATATAGTAATATATATACCCCCTAATACTAAAGAGTTTGACACAATAATAGAAAAATTGGATGATATATGTAGAAATCACAAGGACTGGACTATTCTCCTTACCGGAGACTTTAACTTTCCTTTCGTAGACTGGAAAGAACGAATAGGAGATTGTGGTTGTAGTTATACATATAAAAAAAGAGAGTAATAGTAGTGCAGAAGATAAGAGGCAATTCGAAAAGCTATTAGATATGCTACTAGAATACAACATTCAACAAATAAATCACCTGCCAACAAGAAAGGAAAATACTTTAGACCTAGTATTTGTGAACGAGGTGAATTTTGTTAAAGCAAGCGAAAACAGCGATAAGCAAGAAATGAAAAAGTGGGAAGGATATGGAAAATACAACTTCTACAGTAAAAATATAAAATGGTCAGAAATAAATGAAGAATTAAACAAAGATTGGGATGATAACATTTTCGTAAGTGAAGGTATAAGGGTTAATACAGAGATATTATATAAAATATTAGAGGAAATAGTGGATAAATATATACCGAAGAAGAAAAGTAAACATCAGTCATGCATACCAAGAGACAGAAGGATCTTGTTCCAGAAAATCAGAAAGTGGTAAAAAGGTCTTGCAAAAGAAAAAAATGCATGGAAAGTGATTGAACTAAAAAGTAAGATAGAAAATGCAGAACAAAAGATTATACAATCAAAAGAAATTCAAGAACGGGACTTGGAAGGAAAAACCTTAGTAAATATCAAGCAAAACCCCAAACTATTGTACTCGTATGAGAAAAAGATGAATAAAAGAAGAATAGAAATAGGCCCTCTAAGAATTGAAGGGAGATTAACGAATAAAAAAATATTGGCAGAACGATATAAGAGAGAATTCACCCCTAGAATTGATAATGAAGATAATGATATAGAAGTAAGGGATGAAAATAGTGAATATTTAGCAGACATAGATATTAATGAAGCTGATATTGTGCAGGCTAGAAATGAAATTAAAAATGGAGCAGCAGCAGAGCCTGATGGTGTCCCTGCTATTTTGTTAAAGAAAGTAGTTCATTCTATCACAAAGCCACTTGCAATATTATTAAGACAAAGTGTAGATACAGGCAAGATTTATGATGAGCACAAATTAGCATATATTACCCCTACTTTTTAAAAAATGTGGATCAAGACTAGAGGGCAAGTAATTATAGGCTGTGAGCCTCTAACATTCACATATTATGAAAGATGTATGAAATGGGTAATGAAAGAAAAATATTATGAAACTTTTAATAAAAATAATTTGTTTAATATAGGACAACATGGTTTTGTACCCGGAAAAAGTACACAAACCTAACTGTTATTCCACTGTGAGAACATATACAAAAATATGAAAAGCGGAAATGAAACAGATGTGGTGTACCTAGACTTTGCAAAAGCTTCTGACAAGGTAGATCATAATATACTAGCGAAGAAAATTAGAAAACATAATATAGTGGATAAAGTAGGAAGATGGTTAAAAGAATTTTTACACAACAGAAAAACAGATAGTTATTGCAAAAAACGATGAGAAAACTCGGATGAAGCTAAGGTAATATCCGGTGTGCCACAAGGTACGGTGTTAGCTCCATTACTGTTTGTTATTATGATTACAGACAGACAGTAATGTTAAGGACTCGGTAGTGAGTAGTTTCGCCGATGACACAAGAATAAGTAGAGAAATTACTTGTGATGAAGATAGGAACGCGCCACAAAGAGACCTTAACAAAGTATATGATTGGGCAGAGGTAAATAGGATGGTACTTAACCCTGATAAATTTGAATCAATAAATTATGGAGACAGAGAAGGAAAGCTAAATGCATATAGGGGACCTAATAATGAGACAATCACAAATAAGGAAGCAGTTAAAGACCTTGGTGTGATGTTGAATAGGAAAATGTTATGCAATGTCTAATAGCAATTCTATTGGCAAAATGTAAAGCAAAAATGGGAATGTTGTTACAGTACTTCAAAACAAGAAAGGCTGAACACATGATTATGCTTTATAAAACATATGTTCGTAGTCCACTTGAATATTGCAATATGATATGGTATCCACACTATCAAAAGGATATTGCACAAATAAAGAGTGTACAAAGATCATTTACAGCTAGAATAGAAGAAGTTAAGGATCTTGACTACTGGGAAAGACTACAATCCTTAAAATTATATAGTCTAGAAAGGAGAAGAGAACGCTACATGATAATTCAGGCTCGGAAACAGATAGAAAAAATTGCTGAAAACATCATGGAGCTAAACATATCAGAAAGAGCAAGCAGAGGTAGATTAATAGTGCCCAAAACAATACCAGGAAAAATAAGGCAAGCACACAGGACTTTAATTCATTACACACCAGCATCAACAATGCAGCGTCTATTCAATGCGTTGCCAGCTCATCTGAGGAATATATCAGGAGTGAGCGTAGATGTGTTTAAGAATAAGCTCGACAGATATCTAAGCTGCATCCAAGACCATCTAAGATTGGAAGATGCAAAATATACCGGGAGATGCACTAGCAACTCTCTGGTAGACATTAGAGGTGCCTCACAATGAGGGACCTGGGGCAACCCGAACAAGATGTAAGGTCTTTAAGGTAAGGTCCCTCTCTCTCACAAAACTTCATATCAACTTGCTCAAAAGAACTTTTGGACCCACATTAAATTCACAGCAAGTGAACGAGTTAAGCCCCAAATGAAATGGATTGGAAACTTTTAATTCGTCGAAAGTTAATTATTTCTAAATTTGCGCTCGTAAATATAAGAGCCTGAGTTTTTTTTAGTCTTCTGTAAAAGTAAACTATCTCGTCCGCACTTTTTTCTCTCCGCCCTAAGACCTTAAAAACTGCTGAGGCTAGAGGGCTGCAAATTGGTATGTTGATCGTCCACCCTCTAATCATCAAACATACCAAATTGCAGCCCTCTAGAATCAGTAGTCTTTATTTCATTTAAGGTTAAATTTATCCATGATCGTGCTTCCGCAACGATATAGGACAGGCCGTGGATAAAATTTCATGTTTCCGTCCGCCCTCAGATCTTAAAAACCGCAGAAGCTAGAGGGCTGCAAATTGGTACGTTGATCGTCCACCCTCCTATCATCAAACATACCAAATTGCAGCCTTCTAGAATCTGTAGTTTTTATTTTATTTAAGGTTTAAGTTAGCCATGATCGTGCTTCTAGCAACGATATAGGACAGGCCGTGGATAAAGTTTCATGTTTCCGTCCGCCCTTAGATCTTAAAAACTACAGAGGCTAGAAGGCTGCAAATTGGAACGTTGATCATCCACCCTCTAATAATCAAACATATTAAATTGCAGCCTTCTAAAATCAGATTTTTTAAAATTTTTATTTAAGGTTAAAGTTAGCCATGATTGTGCTTCCGGCAACGATATAGGATAGGCCGTGGTTAAAGGTTCATTGGTCGCGGCTGACATAGTATTATACCGAGGTC
>NC_061091.1:80925354-80927098 GCF_015104395.2 Macrobrachium nipponense | reverse complement strand
CTCTCTTTTTTACCCACATGTGGCCGAGTAAGATATTTTGCTGCCTCATGGGCAGTTTTATTACTGACACAAAATAGCTGCAGAATAAGTTTGAATACTGAAAATAAGGCACAAAAACGACAAGACCTGAATTTACAAACATTCATTGCAAAGAAAATTTTTGCTTATATATATTATATATATGAAAATAAAATTTGCACATATAGTATTCTTTTAACTCTTACCTACAATGTCACATCACTTGAAATAACACCCTTAGACACCTTCACACGTGCATTGTTTGCATGTATGTACGTTGTTCGCTAATTTGACCTATATTTACTAAATATTGTCCTCCTCCAATTTTATAAACAGTAAGTAACGACCATTATAGTAATGAATTCTCATGTTGCTTTTTCTAGTTAAGAGTAAATTCAGTGTTTCCAGATCGTAGCTGCATATAATTCTGGCCTTTGGCTAAAACTATTGCAAACTCATATAGTCCAGTGGTACAAAGAATTCCACTCCATCTTCGATATGTATTTTGGTCAATATTGTAAAAAAAATAGGAACTGATTTATACGAGAGATTTATTACCTATCCCAGAAAATAAAGAATCGTCATTTCTTGGGTTAAGTCGACAAAAGTACTTTGAAATAACGTCACGTATACTTAACATAAAATAATAATAATAATAATAATAATAATAATAATAATAATAATATAATAATAATAATAATAATATAATAGCCATGATTCCCATGACAAAGTACTACAGAAGATGGATGCCGGTTACCAACTCAAGAAAAGAGGCAACAGAATCAACCATCTGATGTTCATGGACGACATCAAGCTGTATGGTAAGAGCATCAAGGAAATAGATACCTTAATCCAGACTGTAAGGATTGTATCTGAGGACATCAGGATGGAGTTTGGAATAGAAAAATGCGCCTTAGTCAACATACAAAAAGGCAAAGTAACGAGAACTGAAGGGATAAAGCTACCAGATGGGAGCAACATCAAACACATAGATGAGACAGGATACAAATACCTGGGAATAATGGAAGGAGGAGATATAAAACACCAAGAGATGAAGGACACGATCAGGAAAGAATATATGCAGAGACTCAAGGCGATACTCAAGTCAAAACTCAACGCCGGAAATATGATAAAAAAGCCATAAACACATGGGCAGTGCCAGTAATCAGATACAGCGCAGGAATAGTGGAATGGACGAAGGCAGAACTCCGCAGCATAGATCAGAAAACCAGAAACATATTGACAATACACAAAGCACTACACCAAGAGCAAATACGGACAGGACTATACATAACACGAAAGGAAGGAGGGAGAGGACTACTAAGTATAGAGGACTGCGTCAACATCGAAAACAGAGCACTGGGCAATATCTGAAAACCAGTGAAGACGAGTGGCTAAAGAGTGCATGGGAAGAAGGGACTAATAAAAGCAGACGAAGACCCAGAAATATACAGAGACAGGAGAAAGACAGAAAGAACAGAGGACTGGCACAACAAACCAATGCATGGACAATACATGAGACAGACTAAAGAACTAGCCAGCGATGACAATTGGCAATGGCTACAGAGGGGAGAGCTAAAGAAGGAAACTGAAGGAATGATAACAGCGGCACAAGATCAGGCCCTAAGAACCAGATATGTTCAAAGTACGATAGACGGAAATAACATCTCTCCCATATGTAGGAAGTGCAATACGAAAAAAAGTGAAACCATAAACCACATAGCAA
>NC_061091.1:80892854-80920354 GCF_015104395.2 Macrobrachium nipponense | reverse complement strand
TAAGAGAAGCATAAGAGAGAGAGAGAGAGAGAGAGAGAGAGAGAGAGAGAGAGAGAGAGACCTTACCTTACAGACCTTACATCTTGTTCGGGTTGCCCCAGGTCCCTCAGTATGAGGCACCTCTAATGTCTACCAGAGAGTTGCTAGTACATCTTCCGGTATACTTTGCATCTTCCAATCTTAGATGGTCTGGGATGCAGTTTAGATATTTGTCGAGCTTATTCTTAAACACATCTACGCTCACTCCTGTTATATTCCTCAGAACAGCTGGCAACGCATTGAATAGACGCTGCATTATTGATGCTGGTGCGTAGTAGATTAATGTCCTGTGTGCTTTCCTTATTTTTCCTGGTATAGTTTTGGGCACTATTAATCTACCTCTGCTTGCTCTTTCTGATATTTTTAACTCCATGATGTTTTCAGCTATTCCTTCTATCTGTTTCAATGCCTGAATTATCATGTAGCGTTCTCTTCTCCTTTCTAGATTATATAATTTTAAGGATTGTAGTCTTTCCCAGTTGTCTAGGTCCTTAACTTCTTCTATTCTAGCCGTAAAGAACCTTTGTACACTCTGTATTTGTGCAATATCCTTTTGATAGTGTGGGTACCGTATCATATTGCAATATTCAAGTGGACTACGAAACATATGTTTCATAAAGCATAATAATGTATTCAGCTTTTCTTGTTTTGAAATACCGTAACAACATTCCCATTTTTGCTTTACATTTTGCCAATAGAATTGCTATTTGATCGTTGAAACATGTTCCTATTCATCATCACACCAAGGTCTTTAACTGCTTCCTTATTTGTGATTGTCTCATTATTAGGTCCCCTATATGCATATAGCTTTCCTTCCTCTGTCTCCATAGTTTATGATTCAAATTATCAGAGTTAAATACCATCAATATTTACCTCTGCCCAATCATATACTTTGTTAAGGTCTCTTTGTAGCGCGTTCCTATCTTCATCACAAGTAATTTCTCTACTTATTCTTGTGTCATCGGCGAAACTACTCACTACCGAGTCCTTAACATTACTGTCTATTTCTGCAATCATAATAACAAACAGTAATGCAGCTAACACCGTACCTTGTGGCACACCGGGAATTACCTTAGCTTCATCCGATTTCTCATCGTTTGCAATAACTATCCGTTTTCTGTTGTGTAAATTTTTTTTTAACCATCTTCCTACTTTATCCACGATATTATGTTTTCTAATTTTCTTCGCTAATATATTATGGTCTACCTTGTCAAAAGCTTTTACAAAGTCTAGATAAACGACATTTGTTTCACTTCCGCTTTTCATATTTTTGTATATGTTTTCACGGTGGACTAACAGTTGGGTTTGTGTAGTTTTTCCGGGTACGAAACCATGTTGTCCTATATTAAACAGATTATTTTTTATCAAATGTTTCATAATATTTTTCTTCATTACCCTTTCATACACTTTCATAATATATGCGATGTTAGACTCACAGGCCTATAATTACTTGCCTCTAGTCTTAATCCACTTTTGAACGTAGGGGTAATATATGCTAATTTGTGCTCATCATAAATCGTGCCTGTATCTACACTTTGTCTTAATAATATTGCAAGTTGCTTTGCGATAGAATGAACTACTTTCTTTAACAAAATAGCAGGAACTCCATCAGGCCCTGCTGCAGCTCCATTTTTAATTTCATTAATAGCCTGCACAATATCAGTTTCATAATATCTATGTCAGCTAAATATTCACGACTTTCGTCCCTTACTTCTATATCATTATCTTCATTATCTATTCTAGGGGTGAATTCTCTCTTATATCATTCTGCCAATATGTTGCAAATTTCCTTTTTTTCATTCGTTAATCTCCCTTCAATTCTTAGAGGGCCTATTTCTATTCTTCTTTTATTCATCTTTTTTGCGTATGAATATAATAGTTTGGGGTTTTGCTTGATATTTATTGAGGTTTTTTCTTCCAAGTCCCGTTTTTCATTTTGTTTTGATTGTATAATCTTTTGTTCTGCATTTTCTATCTTACTTTTTAGTTCTATAACTTTCCATGCATTTTTTTCTTTTGCAAGACCTTTTTTCCACTTTCTGATTTTCTTGAACAAGATCCTTCTCTCTTGGTATGCATGACTGATGTTTACTTTTCTTCTTCGGTATATATTTATCCACTATTTTTTCTAATATTTTATATAATATCTTCGTATTTACCCTTATGTCATCACTTACGGAAATGTTATCCCAATCTTTGTTTAATTCTTCATTTATTTCTGACCATTTTATATTTTTACTGTAGAAGTTGTATTTTCCATATCCTTCCCACTTTTTCATTTCTTCCTTATCTTTGTTTTCACTTGCTTTGGAATGGACTGTTAATTCTATGACATTATGGTCTGAAATACTCGCATTATAAACTATTATTTCTTTAACATAATTCATCTCGTTCACAAATACTAGGTCTAAAGTATTTTCCTTTCTTGTTGGCAGGTGATTTATTTGTTGAATGTTGTATTCTAGTAGCATATCTAATAGCTTTTCGAATTGCCTCATATCTTCTGCACTACTATTACTCTCTTTTTTATATGCATAAGTACAACCACAATCTCCTATTCGTTCTTTCCAGTCTACGAAAGGAAAGTTGAAGTCTCCAGATAGGAGAATCGTCCAGTCCTTGTGATTTCTACATATATCATCCAATTTTTCTATTATTAAGTCAAACTCTTTAGTATTAGGAGGTCTACTATATATTACTATGTTCATTAATTTTTCAGATTCAAATTCTACCGCTATTAGTTCACATTCTGAGTTACTATATTTCTCATATATTTGTCCTTGTTTTTTGTCTTTCCCATATATTGCGGTTCCCCCTTGATTCCTATTTTTTCTATCTGATCAATAAGTTTGGAACCCTTTTATTTGATCATCATTCCCAGTCTCTTGGGAATACCAGGTTTCACTTACATTCATTATATCCATTTTCTTTTCAATTTGGGTTAGTTCTTCTAAGTACTCTATTTTTCTTTTTGAGTTACTCGTAACTAAACCCTGCGTATTCCATCACCATGATGGTTTGCGTGTTTTTTCTCCTTATTTAATATGAGTAATGATAAGGATTTTTCCCCATGTCTCTTTCATGTTTCTGGTATGTTGTTCTTTTTTTCATTTCCAGAAATTCTGACATTAAAAAATCCAACTTTTACATAATATTTGATCTTCCTTCATCATAATTATTCATTTTGTGTCTGAATCTGCAATTTTCTCTGTATCTGCAATATCCTCTTGCATTATAAACACAGTTATTATCTCTTGAGTAGTATCTTGGAGCTGAGGCTTTGAAATTTTTTGCTGACATCTCTGCATATCTTGTTGATGGCTTGTTTTTTTCTTTTACCTGATATTCTTTATTTCTCTGTTTATTTGTTTCTTTCTTATTTTGGATATTTTATTACTTGATTGATTATTTATTTGATTATTGATTCATTGGCTACAGGGTGCATATATTTGTTACATTTTTTGTCGAAACTTACATCCTTTTCCTTCTTTTAGGTTTTGCATATTTTTGGATGCAGATCTCTGCAATCATCCTCATAACCATCTAGGTATGCACATTTACCATAGATTTCATAGTTGTGACATACCTTAGGATGTTTGTAGTAACATCTTTCTCCAAATCTGCAATTCCTTCTTTTCAAAAGGTTGCAGACTTTGTCTTTTTTGTCTATTTTTTCCTCTTTCCCGTCATTGTGTAGATCTGGGTAGAGCCTCTTCGGGATTTTCTTTTGTGTTTGTCATATCGTAATTTATTTCTTCATAAGTATGCTGCTTTATTGCCTCATATGTAGTATCAATGAGTATCTCTGCATCCATACTTTTATCTTGTTCTTTGTTTTCCTTATTTTTTTCTGTCATTTCAGTTTTGTTTACTTCTCTTCCGTTTTCCTCTTCTTCTTCTTCCTCTTCCTTTCCTCTTCATCCTCAACTATTTGTACATTCAATCTTGATTTAATAACATTGTCTATCCATGTATGACATGTTGAGCAAAATATTCTGGTATCTTTTCTCATATCTTGCATTACCTCAGCACATTGTGGATGGGTCGGAATGTTGCATGCAGCACATTTTTTTTATTAGGTTTTGTGGATTAACTATGCTATACCACACCTTACACAGTTTGCATGCTTTTGGCATTCTTTTTCCTAATGCATCAATTAGGATATTCACAATGTTCACCTTATTCATTTTCTTTGTCGGAATATGTTGGTTTATGTATATTTTCTTTATGAGTCTCTTGACCACTTGGATTTTATTTGGAACTTCTTCAATAATTTTCAAGATGTTTCCTGTTGATTTGTTCCAATTTGAAGGATTATATCCTTCTAATATATCTATGAATGCTATTGTATCTTTTTGGTTAGGACTGTTGCTGATCTCATAGATGAGAAATGCCAGTTCCCTTCCTGCTACCTCATCGTATTGCGAATCTGCCAAACAAGCTAAATGTCGCCATTTTTTTCCACAGTTGGAACTTACTGCCATCTTGTTCTGATTTACAGTATTTCACTTGATAAACTAACTTAGTAGACGCTTTATCCTACTATTTTCACACTAATCTTATCACCAATAGTTCACAAACACTTCTAGATATTTCTCAAATTCTAGACGTTAGTTAAACTTGTGATATCTGTTGATTAATCTGACTGCGCACGGGAACGTCTCACCAAGCAAGATGGCTACTACGAGAGAGAGAGAGAGAGAGAGAGAGAGAGAGAGAGAGAGAGAAAGAGAGAGAGAGAGAGAGAGTGGACGTGATTTCGTGTAATATGCCTATTGAATTTCTTCCATAAATTATTGGCACTTTTATATAGTGTTGAGGTGTTAAGAGAAGCATGAGAGAGATTTCGTGTAATATTCCTTTTAGAATCTGTTCCATAAAGTATAGGTATTTTTATATTGTGTTGGAATTTTAAAAAAAGCATTAGAGAGAGAGAGAGAGAGAGAGAGAGAGAGAGAGAGAGAGAGAGAGAGAGACCTTTCAGACCTTACATCTTGTTCGGGTTGCCTCAGGTCTCTCAGTGTGAGGCACCTCTTATGTCTACCAGAGAATTGTTAATGCATATTCCGGTATATTTTGCATCTTCCAATCTTGGATGGTCTTGGATGCAGCTTAGATATTTGTCGAGCCTATTCTTAAACACATCTACGCTCACTCCTGGTATGTTCCTCAGATGAGCTGGCAACGCATTGAATAGACGCTGCATTGTCGATGCTGGTGCGTAGTGGATTAATGCCCTGTGTGCTTTCCTTAGTTTTCCTGGTATAGTTTTGGGCACTATTAATCTACCTCTTCTTGTTCTTTCTGATATTTTTAGCTCCATGGTGTTTTCGGCAATTCATTCTATTTGCTTCCATGCCTGTATTATGATATAGCGAGAGAGAGAGAGAGAGAGAGAGAGAGGAGACTGGAGTTCGTGTAATACACCTATGGAATTCCTTCCATAAAGTATTGGTACTTTTATATTGTGTTGGAATTTTAAGAGAAGCATGAGAGAGAGAGAGAGAGAGAGAGAGAGAGAGAGAGAGAGAGAGAGAGAGAGAGAACACTAAATTGTCACAATCTACCCATCACCCACGAATATTGCTAAAGCAACAGTCATACCTAGAATCAATCTTACGTTAATTATCCAGCTGTATTATAACACATCCACACAGCATGACCGCTTACCATCACAGTTTTAAAAACACCGCAGCAATAACCATTTCACTATAGCCTTCAGTCTCCCTCCGGCTCGTAAAAATAATAAAATTGTCAGAGGGTCTTCACCTCGGAGGAATGTCTCGTATCCTCCTTGTATCGTTTTTTCCCTTTTATGGGAATTCCTCCCTTCAAAGGATTCCTATACTCGGTAGACGGCGAAGGACTTAACGAGGAAAGGATATGTTCCAACTTTGACAGAGATGTCTCCAGCCTGCTGAATTTGACTTGGCAGGCAGTTTGTTTGTTTGTTTGTGCGTCTCCCCATAAATCAATGGCATAGGCCTGTCTGTCTTTACTCTCGTGTTCGTGGCCACTTGATATTCATTTTTTTTTTTTAATGATCCAGATGTTTCCCCTTCAATAGTGACTTGATTAATGTATTCCATTTATTGGTGTACGTGACTTAGTTACAGACACCGGGCTATATTCTCTTAAGGTTGCCTGGCTGCTGCTGCTGCTGCTAATAATAAGAATAATAATAATAATAATCAATAATAATAAGATCCCTGAAAAGGAATCTAGAAAAACTAGAGGCTGAAGTAGCTCCAGGACTCATGCAGAAGAGTGTGATCCTTGAAACGGCACACATAGTAAGAAAAGTGATGGACTCCTAAGGAGGCAGGATGCAACCCGGAACCCCACACTATAAATACCACCCAGTCGAATTGAAGGACTGTGATAGAGCAAAAAAAAAAAAAAAAAAAACAAAAAAAAAAAAAAAAAAAAAAAAAAAAAAAAAAAAAAATTATAATAATAATAATAATAATAATAATAATAATAATAATAATAACAACAACAACAACAATAGTTTCCCCGAGGATATTATCCCTCTGGGACTTCTAGAGTCCAAGCGAAGATGCGAGGCATTATTACCTAAATATAATTTTCCTTGTATTTTGATAATTTGTTTACATTTCGTCTTTTTAATTATTTATTAATATATTTTTTTCTTATAACTGGTCTCTTCTTTCTGCACTTGCCATTACCTTCTGTTACTTATTTCAAATGCTTTCCATATATTTTTTGGAAGCCTGTAATTTTAAATCAGTTGTCCCTTTGGTGGTGGGCTTGTTCCATGTGAATAGTGGTTCATCTTCAGAATAAAAGATGATGGCAATTTAAAAATAAAACATTTTATTAAATTACAAAGCGAGTCGTTCGTAAACCTTCCAATTATTCAGGCAGTCTGTTGTATTAGTTGTTTATTAGGTTACCAAGTCCATTATGGGATTAGTAGTCAAACAGGAGCGGTTCTGTTCAGCGTAGGAGGCCATGGTATCAAATTTCATTAAATTCTTTTCTCTTGATAAGTTAATCCTTTGAAAGAGCGGCTGTGTTTCATAGCAATAATTAATCGCTTGGTCTTTTGCATAAGCCTTTGATAATAGTTGCAAATTACTTTTGTCTTTTGTTAAAAACTTCAAAGTCTTCGTGTCTGGCGTAATGGAAAAGTTTACAGTTATTCAGTTTGTTTAATCAGTTTGAAAATTCCACCAATTATTTCGTCGTGTTGCTTTTCTTGATGAAATAAAATTTTCCTTTATCATTAATGGGAATTTATCGTCCATGAGCCAGTTCCTCTTCATAATTATTTTCCATTTGAGGAACGGATCCTTGCATTCGAACGTTAATAATTTCGTATTTCATTTCATGATATTTATTCATTTATCAACTGTATTAACTGTACCATTCTTGCCTTTTCTACAAATAATATGAAACATTCTATTCTGGATCGGTTTTCTGTATCGTTATCTCCTCAGATTACGGATCTGAAGTGTAAAAGAAGTACATTAATGTTGAATGGGATTTATTTTCAGTTTTTTTTTCGCTTCAAAATCGTATTGCTCATTGCAATAAAAAAAACTAGATTTTATATCATCATCCCTGCTGTATATTTCAAGTGGCCGTCCAGCCAATATTGGTTTCGCGTTCGACAAGATCAGCTAAACAACAGCATATTATCAACATCTCTCATTAAAGTTGTTGAAATGTGAAAATTTCTAACTCTTCCAAGGGTTTTATTTTATTATTATTATTATTATTATTATTATTATTATTATTATTATTATTATTATTATTATTATTATTATTATTAGTTATTATTATTATTATTATTATTATTATTATTATTATTATTATTATTATTATTATTATTACTTTCCTTCTACAGTCTGTTAAAAGTTACTGCTTCTCTGAAAGTCTGTAAGGCCAACTTCATTTAAATCAACGTGATGTTTGGTCTGTGTTCAGTAGTTGGAATCTCTTGAAACTTGAAGGAGGGAGAGACCTTTTCCCTGTATATTATTAGGTTATTATTATTATTATTATTATTATTATTATTATTATTATTATTATTATTATTATTATTATTATTATTATTATTATCATCATCATAGATACGATACACAATTCGAGAATGATATATAACTCAGGAAAAGTCGTATACACATCATAAATATCATCTGACAAAAAAAAAAGTGCCAAAACATGTTATATGGATGAATGATCAAAGTATTCAGATCTGCCCCATATTCAAACACACACACACACACACACACACACACACACACACACACACACACACAACTCGTCTCTAAGGTCATATCCCGAGGTACCTCCTTGATCCTCCCACAAAGGATCACAAAGCTAAGTCTGAGCTGTCGAGAAAACTTCAAAAAATGCGAAAGGAGGCTTCCCTATAATCTTCAAAAGTTGATATATGAGGATTAAACGCGTCTTTAGAAGTAGAAAGGAACTATATATGTCTTCACCTTTTGGGATATAGGGATTGGAAGGAGAGAGAGAGAGAGAGAGAGAGAGAGAGAGAGAGAGAGAGAGAGAGAGAGAGAGAGAGAGAGAGAGAGAGAGAGAGAGAGAGAGAGAGCTCAGTGATAGGACAAAACCAAATATTTTGTTCGTATTTCCTTTACAAATTTGACGTTAAAATAGTATATTTATATTATGATACCTGGCAGACTAATTCTATGGTTCGTGTTTCTTTTAAAGAAATTAGCATTAGAAAATGGAATATTTGTATTGTATGGTATATATCAGAAATACGTTTCAAGAGCCAAATAAAATAGATTTTAAATATAATTTTTAACCTTAGAAAGGAGTTTTACAAACTTGAAAGAAATCCATGGTAAACTTTACCATATAAAAATTAAATTAAAAGGGCAACAGACTATATCGCAATTATAAATGTTTCTCAAAATCTTAAGCCCTAGCATTTATGTGTACTGATAACCAATAACACACGTATCCGTTGATGGTCGTATGAAGAATAAATGTTTACTGTGTGTCTTGAATCACGTTTGCAAGGCGTACTTACTTATAGTTCCAAGTCTTAAAAAAAATACAGTTAATTTTAAAGAATTTTCCTATCAGGAAGTTTATCAAGTTCATTAACTTATATTTTATTAGCCTATAATGGATACGTATTCATTGGAAAATGAAGGATTCTCTCTCTCTCTCTCTCTCTCTCTCAAGCCTAAAGAATCAGAGTTGAATGTATTCCAACGAGCGTGATTAGAGTTTGAATCACATAGGTCGATTGGGACTCGAATCGAGTAATTGATTCAGAATCACATATCGTCCAAGACTATTCTACCGAGAGTTCTTACGATCGTATGAGTGAAATGTGAATTAAATTTTTACCTTAATTAGTTGCCTAATGCTATTGTTCTTGCATTTTGATACATTTTTTATTTAATTATCCATTTATCAGTTTTTTCTGCTACTTTCTGCATTACATTTTAACTCCTCTTACTTCTCTCTAATGAACGCCATATACTTTGGAAACTTGAATTTCAAGTCAGTGGCCCCTTTGATGGGCTTCTTCCATATGCATGGGATTCATCTAATGGATAATAATAATAATAATAATAATAATAATAATAATAATAATAATAATAAATAATAAAAAGAGGCATGATTCAGTAGCAAAAGCCCTCCACTGGAGCCTGTGCAATAAACACCAGCTACCTTGCAGTAATAAGTGGTACGAACACCAACCTGAAGCAGTGATAGAAAACGATCAACGCAAAGATCCTCTGGGACTATGGTATCAGAACAGATTGGGTGATACGTGCAAATAGACCAGACGTGACATTGATTGACAAAATCAAGAAGAATGTATCACTCATTGATGTCGCAGTACCTTGGGACACCAGAGATGAAGAGAAAGAAAGGGAAAAACTGGATAAGTATCAAGACCTGAAAATAGAAATAAAAAGAATATGGGATATGCGAGTGGAAATTGTACCCATAATCATAGGAACACTAGGCACAATCCCAAGATCCCTGGAAAGGAATCTGGAAAAAGTAGAGGCTGAAGTAGCTCCAGGACTCATGCAGAAGAGTGTGATCCTAGAAACGGCGCACATAGTAAGAAAAATGATGGACTCCTAAGGAGGCAGGATGCAACCCGAAACCCCGCACTATAAATACCACCCAGTCTAATTAGAGGACTGTGATAGAGCAAAAAAAAAAAAATAATAATTAAAAGCCACAGTAATGTTAAAACTATATTATAGCCTCGTTACATAGGTTCCTTGGTTCAATAATAATAATAATAATAATAATAATAATAATAATAATAATAATAATAATAATAATAAACGAAATAAATTTTGTACTGATATTAAAGGCAGCAAAATTGAACAGAATCAAGTCGGCGTCGAAGTCAGGGAGAATCTGATTATCGGTTTTTCCAGGGTCACTCGCCGCGAAAAAAAAAAAATAGACTAAGGAAACGCTTCTTGGGATTTATAGGAACCAGTTCTGTACAAAGGCGATCTCGAGGCTAGAGAGAGTAAATGGAAACCCCCCCTCTCTCTCTCTCTCTCTCTCTCTCTCTCTCTCTCTCTCTTTGGGAGCGTTTCTTGTCTTACTTTATCAAGTTACGTAATCATTAATGCCGTTTAAGTGCTAGATGAAAGGCGAGAGAGAGAGACAGAGACAGAGAGAGAGAGAGAGAGAGAGAAGAGAGAGAGAGAGAGAGGAGCACGAATCATTTATCTTTCAGTTAACGAGAACACCAGTTGACATAATTTACTATGAGAGAGAGAGAGAGAGAGAGAGAGAGAGAGAGAGAGAGAGAGAGAGAGAGAGAGAGAGAGAGAGAGAGAGAGAGAGAGAACCTTCTTTATACTCATGTGAAGTTGACTAAATGTAAATAATTTTGTACCGAATATTATTATGGAAAACTAACACAAACCTCTTGGCAAAATTGAAATTCATTTTTACTAAATAGTCAGCTGAGAAAATTAAACGCAAAGACAGATTTACCCTCAGAATCAAGGCGTTGCAATACCTAGGGTCACGGGAGGGAAAGATTTATCATTGGAAAATGCATTTTGAACCGAAAATATATCATTAAATGAAGCCACTTAATTACAGCTCGATGTTAAAAGCACTCTTAGAATAGTGGCCATTAATATGGCATTACCAGTTTTCCAGATTTTGGTTACGAAATCAAGAGAGAGAGAGAGAGAGAGAGAGAGAGAGAGAGAAGAGAGAGAGAGAGAGAGAGATAGGGTTTGTGTTTCCTCATCACAGTGTGGAAAGAGAGAAAACCGGAATACTATGAGAGAGAGAGAGAGAGAGAGAGAGAGATAGAGAGACCTTACCTTACAGACCTTACAGAAGATCGTTCGGGTTTCCCCAGGTCCCTCAGTGTGAGTCACCTCTAATGTCTACCAGAAAATTGCTATTGCATCTTCCTATATATTTTGCATCTTTCAATCTTGGATGGTCTGGGATGTAGCTTAGATATTTGTCGAGCTTATCCTTAAACACATCTACACTCACTCCTGATATGTTCCTCAGATGAGCTGGCAACGCGTTGAATAGTAGACGTTGCATTGTCGATGCTGGTGCGTAGTAGATTAATGTCCGGTGTGCTTTCCTTAGTTTTCCAAATATAGTTTTGGGCACTATTAATCTACCTCTGCTTGCTCTTTCTGATTTCTTTAGCTCCATGATGTATTCGGCCTGTATTATCAAGTAACGTTCTCTTCTTTCTAGACTATATAATTTTAAAGATAGTAGTCTTTCCCGGTAGTCAAGATCCTTAACTTCTTCTATTCTAGCTGTAAAGGACCTTTAAACACTATTTGTGCAATATCCTTTTGATAGTGTGGGTACCAATATGCAAGTGGACTATGCACATATAAAGCATAATCATGTGTTCAGTTTTTCTTGTTTTGAAGTACCGTAACAGCATTCCCATTTTTGCTTTGCATTTTGCCAATAGAATTGCTATTTAATCATTGCATAACATGTTCCTATTCATCATCACACCAACCAGTCATATAGCTTTCTTTCTTTATCTCCATAATTTATTGATTCAAATTTATCAGAGTTAATTACCATCTTATTTACTTGTGCCCATTCATATACTTTGTTAAGGTCTCTTTGTGGCGAGTTCCTATCTTCATCACAAGTAATTTCTCTACTTATTCTTGTGTCATCGGCGAAACTACTCATTACCGAGTCCTTAACATTACTGTCTATGTCTGCAATCATAATATCAAACAGCGATGCAGCTAGCACCGTACCTTGTGGCACACCGATTATCATCTTAGCTTCATCCGATTTCTCATCGTTTGCAATAACTATCTGTTTTCTGTTGTGTAAAAATTCTTTTATCAATCTTCCTAATTTGTCCACTATATTATGTTTTCTCATTTTCTTTGCTAATGTATTATGGTCTACATTATCAAAAGCTTTTGCAAGGTCTAGGTAAACCACGTCTGTTTCTTTTCTGTTTATCATATTTTTATATATGTTTTCACGATGGACTAACAGTTGGGTTTGTGTACTTTTCCGAGAGAGAAAGACAGCAAGAGACCTTCTCCCTACTGTTTGAGGGAAAGAGATTTTTTCAATACCTCTTTATGTACTGGTTCTGTGCAAGCGCCGGACATTCGCTTGCTATGTGGTTTATGGTCTCATTTTTCGTATTGCACTTCCTACATATGGGAGAGATGTTATTTCCATCTATCGTTCTTTGTATATATCTGGTTCTTAGGGCCCGACCTTGTGCCGCTGTTATCATTCCTTCAGTTTCCTTATTATTATTATTATTATTAGTATTATTATTATTTGAAGGTAGGAGACCCTCTCTTAAACATGTTTTGTTAAAGATGATGGCAGCATCAGTGGAATTGATTTTATATATGGTCTTTTCTTAATTCTTCTTATTATTCTCTTCTCATCAGGGCTGATATTTGCTAATAGCTGGCCGATGTTCATATCTTGGTTAAAGAAATGTTTTCTAAAAATACTAATTTATTGTTATGATAACAAAAGTGATTAACAACCTCTTAGTAATGGGAATTCCAACGTTTCCAACCGTATCATCGTTTTCATTTTTCAAGGAAAGGTGAGCGTGAACTGATTGGAATGGGGTCGTTCGGCGGTATTTATTGTGTCCCAGGTGCTCTGATCGAAAGGAATGTCTCCCCCACGGACCCTGCGAAAAAAGTAAAATTGATCATTTACTATAAAAGCAAGAAGGACCAGTGCCTGATTATGAAAAACAACCCAGCCCCTGTGATGCAGGACCCTCTCAAGAAAACTAACGTTGTCTACCAATACAAATGCCCCATGGTCCGGGAATGCCCGGCGCCTACATTGGTATGACAACGATGCGATTTTGCCAAGAGGATATCCTGCCACGCTCAGGAAGGCGCCATCCATAATCATGCAAAAAACGTCCACAATACCAGGATAACTCGGAAGGACATTATTCCTAATCATTGGTATTATCGATAAGGCAGCAGACCACCGTCGCCTCCGCCTCTTAGAGGCCCTACACATCGGGAAGGAGAGACCCAGCCTTAACACCACTCAAGAGACTTCACTCCTCCCGACGGTGGCAACGTAGGGCGCTGCCCGCCGGCACCATAGAGCCGATCGAACGGACCAATCAGGTGCCCCTGCCCAATACTATGCTCCCAGTCTCCAGCGTCCGCACGCGAAGAGCAGTGCGAGCTTCCACCTCTGCAAGACGGCTGATCAGGGACTTAATCCTCAGTTCAGCCAATGAAAACGCAGCGCCCATCAGACAGAGCACCTGGGACACAATAAATACCGCCGAACGACCCCATTCCAATCAGTTCACGCTCACCTTTCCCATTGAAAATGAACCGATGATACGGTTGGAAACGTTGAATTCCCAATACTAAGATTTGTTAATCACTTTTGTTTATCATAACAATAAAATTAGTATTTTTAGAAAACATTTCTTTAACCAAGATATGAAACATCGGGGCCAGCTATTAGCAAATATCAGCCTGATGAGAAGAGAATAATAAGAAGAATTGAAAAGACCATATATAAAATCAATCCCACTGATGCTGCCATCATCTTTAACAAAACATATTATTATTATTATTATTATTATTATTATTATTATTATTATTATATTATTACTATTATTAATTATTATTATTATTATTATTATTATTATTATTATTTATTATTGCTTATATTTAAATTTTTATTATTACTGTGTATACTATGAATTTACAGTTTTTATACATTCAGTTTTCGTATAAAGGCCTCTGGACCTGACTACTGTAACCACCTTAGGTCTCTAGCTGAAATTTATGTTAAATAATCTGTGCACTACTCATTATAACTCTCAATGCATTTACTTTTCTCTCTTCAATATTATTTCACTTATTACCAGTTGATAGTGCCGTTTAATCATTGTTTTATCATGTTGTCTTATGTATCTAGATTGTGTGTGTTACTGTCTGTATTTTGTATATTCCATGTGTATGGCCCTGAGCTGAAATAAAGGATAGTATTATTATTATTATTATTATTATTATTATTATTATTATTATTATTATTATTATTATTATTATTATTATTATTATTATTATTATTATTATTATTATTATTATTATTATTATTATTATTATTATTATTATTATCATAGTACTGACGCATTGGATACGAAACTGGATAAAATGACATATATAAAATTCACATTTCTTTTTCTTCGCCATCTCATTTCATTCATTATTTTGCCTCTTCATTCAGGAACAAGGTTAGAGGACGAACAGCAAAGAATTAATTAATGGGAATTTTATCATCCCCTGATGAAGGAGAGGGGGGCGGGGGGTTTGGAGCCTATTAAACAACTAACGCAGACATTTATTCGCAATGTCCCAACAAAGATTTGGAAAAATTGACGAACGTTCCATCGTTCCATGTTTACGTTTTTCATCTTTTTTCAAAAAGTTCCGATTCCTCCTGCTAAGTTCTGCAAATCTCCAGTAAGATGAACGACACTGTTTGGTACCGACTCAGTGGCGTGGTTGGTATGGTCTTTGCTTGCCACTCGGTGGCCACGAGTTCGATTCTCAGGCATTCCACTGAGGGGTTAGAGATGTGTATATCTGGTGATAGAAGTTCACTCTCGACGTGGTTCGGAAGTCACGTGTAAATCCGTTGGTCCCGTTGCTGAATAACCACTGGTTCCATGCAACGTAAATACACCTTGCAAATAAACAAACAAACAAGCAGACACTTTAATGTCCCACATATCTCAGTCGTTTTATCCACAGCAAACAAACCTATCGAAGGTCTCGAACTTTGGGGCAAATTTATTTTATTTTATTTATTTGTTTATTTTTTGTGGCCTCGGCAAAACTTTCATCCGAAGTTGCTTCGGCACAACAGAGTTTTCTGTAAAACTGTGCTATCTTCCGGTGGTCTCGGTATAATGCTGTATGAGCCGGGGCCCACGAAACTTCAACCTGTCCTATTTCGTTGCAAGAGCCAGGATTCGGGGTAACTTTTAACCTTACGGGAAATGGAAACTGCTAAGGCTACAGGGCTGCAATTTGGGATGTATGATGATTGGAGGGTGGATCATCAACATAGCAAATTGCAGCCCTCTAGTCTCTGCAGCTCACTGGTGGACAGTAGGTGGGTAATGCCGTCATTGTAGTACCTCACGCGGTGTACTGTAGGCGTTATTTAAGGTTCTTTGCAGCGTCCCTGCGGCACCTAGCTGCATCCATTTTCATTCCAATTCATTTACTACTCCTCCTTCATACTCTCTTACAGAGAGAGAGAGAGAGAGAGAGAGAGAGAGAGAGAGAGAGAGAGAGAAATATACCGAAAGGATCTATAGATAGTTTGAGAAACAGAGAGAAAGAAAGAGACAGACTGACAAACAGACAGAAATAGAGACAGAGACAAAGACAGAGAAATAGGCCAAAATGATCAATGGATAGTTTTATAGAGAGAGAGAGAGAGAGAGAGAGAGAGAGAGAGAGAGATTGCGTAACTAAGAACGAAAACGATGGCACAAGATATAATAATGGGGTCAAGAGATTCCCAAAAGTCAGTCATCGAACGCCAAGGTATTTTCTGAATCGCCATGAAATGATCAAGTAGTAAAGATTACGTGTCTTTCTGTTGAAATTTCTGTGGCTCCCAGACTTATAATGAGGAGGAGGAGGAGGAGGAGGAGGAGGTAACAAAGGCCTGAACAGAAACCATACGATTGTAGAAATCATTATAACTTTTCTCGTACAGCGCCCATCATGGCCAACTCAACAGCGAGCTGTTTGAGTGACTGACTCACAGACAGATAGACAGACATACAAACAGACAGCTGACTGGCACAAATTCTATCATGGCAGCCTGACGCTTGGCCTACCTTTCTCGACTCCAGAGAGGAACTTTTGTTTAACAAAGTTAATCAACACTTTCTCGAAGAGTGTCTCGAGTTCCTCTTCTTCTTCTTCTTCTTCTTCTTCTTCTTCTTTGTTCAGCAACAGATAAGAGATTTTGACAATGAAGTCGTGGTTTAGGTCGAGACGAATATGTATCATGTCTGTGTTGTTTACATTCGAAAGGTGATGCTCTCTTCTTCTTCTTCTTCTTCTTCTTTTTCTTCTTCTTCTTCTTCTTCTTCTTCATTTCTATCATTTTTAACGTGTTTTCTTTTTCTTGTTACTATTATTCTCCATATTAGTAGTACTGCTCTTAACATTATTTTGAATAACTTATTTGTTTTTTCCTACTTCTTAAGCAACTGTCTCTTGTAGTTTCTCGATTGTGTCTAATTGTATTTTGAATATTCCATGTCTGAAGTTTTGGCTACGTCGGTCTGTCTGTCAATGAGCCTGTCTTTCAGTCTTTCAGACTGTCAGTCTGATTGTCAGTCTGCTAGACTGTCAGTCCGTCTTTCAGTCTTCCTGTCTTTCAGTCTTTCAGTCTGTCAGTCTGATTGTCAGTCTGCTAGACTGTCAGTCTGTCTTTCAGTCTTCCTGTCTTTCAGTCTTTCATTCTGTCAGTTAGCCTGTCTTTCAGTCTGTCAGTCTATCGGTCTGTCAGTCTGTCTGTCAGGCTGTCAGTCAGTCTGTAAATCGGCCACCCACTCAGTCAGTCAAGTAGTTCGCTTGACTTGGGCCTGTTGGACTCCGTACGAGAAGAGTAATAATGACCTCTACCGTCGTATGGTATCCATTCAGGGCCTTGTTGCGCCCCAATTGTTAATTATTATATATATATAATTAATATATACTATATTTTTATATATTATATATAGATATATATAATATAATAATATATATATATATATAGATAACTAGAAATGAATGACAAATAAGTTACATATATATAACTTATTATATATATATTATATATATATATATTAAATATATATATATATATATATATATATTATATATATATATATATTTTGTAACTTATTTGTCATAAATTTTCTAGTTATTATTTAACGTTTTTAGAGGTTAATATTGAGTATTGATATTCTTTCTTTATTAGCTATTTGTCTCTTCACTGGTGGTTATATTGGTGTTGTTTTGGCTAACGACTGTTTATATTTCCAAAGGTGTGGTTGGTTACGTGCTGGGCTACTTTGTTATCTGAGAGAAGGAGGTTTTCTCTTGAAGGGGAACATTTGCTCAGTGTGTTTCTGAGCCTCCAACCTTGGAGGGCGCTACTATTGCTGTTGGAACGATATTTATTCCTCGCCATATTGCAGAGCTACGTTTTGACGCTGTATAGCTGATTGGATATCCTTACTCTACAGCGAGGACCTTATATTCTGCATTTTGTGAAACTGCCCTTTGTTCAGTAAAAGCCAAGGGGACCTCTCTGTCCCAAGGTAATAACAGATATACCTGTATTTATTTATTGAGATCACGGCCTTAATCCTCTGCTGACGTCATTATTGGAGCTTATGAAAGCCTACCAACACCATAGTTTGGGATCAATTTTCCCTGCCACCCAGATTAAGCCTCCAGACGTGGAGCTTGTTATTGTCCTCCAAGAGGAGACATATAAAGTCGTTTGAGGAACTTGTTAGGGATATTAGATTGCATTTGTTAGGGTATTCTTACTTTTCGCTTGCCTCCTCCTTTCTGGACCCTCTCCCCTTTTTGTATGTACGTATGTGTTGATGACCTGTCTTTAATTGTGTAATTGTTTTCTTTTGCAGGAAGTTAAGAGTGAGTGTTTCTCATTAGTTACTGTATTATTGAGGTCCAGGTGTTATTTCTGTCTGAAACTTAAGTATTAAAATTAAGTATCTTTTTTGTGGTATTTTCTTTGTCCCCTTGAATTGACTTTGCACTCTTAATGGAGTTGGATACTATTCCACCTTTTGTGGACTTACTATGGTGTTTTGGTGAATACTACTTGATAAAAGTTTAGCGTTTTGTGTGGTGGTCAAACCAGCCATCATAAGTGGCGACCGTTTTGACAGGATCTTTCGTTCCTAAGTATTCACTGGTATAAGTGCACAGTTAATTCTTGGGGTTATTTTTCAGGCAGCATATTTTCACCTCCTCGTGTTTTTCTTGTGTAAATTCAGTATTCTGTGTGAATAATAGTGGTCATTATGGCTGTTAACGTATTAGAACTCCTTAGCGGAGGAGGATGGCAAGTGTGGCTTGCAGAGTTGAATAGGGAGGACTTGGAAATTGTAGCGCAGCATTTTGAATTGGAATATGAAGTGTCCATAAGAAAGGATGTATTGCTATTGCAAATTTAGGAATATATTAAAACTGTAAAGGCAGGTGGGGAACAAGAAGTTGAACCTTATAAAGGAGTGTTGTCTGTAGAAATTTTGGATAGGCAAATTGCTCTGAGGTAGATGGAGTTTGAAATAGAAAAGTTTAAGGCAGAGGAAAGAGAAAAGGAGAGATAGCATGAGATTGCCATGAGAGACAGGTTCTTCTTCTTCCCCTCCCGCTTCCCCAAATAGGTCAGTAACGCCTGCTATTAATTTAGCGCAGGCTCTCAAATTTGTGCTTAAATTTGAGGAAAACAATGTAGCAAAGGTTTTTGTATCGTTTGAGAGGATTGCAGCAAGGTTGGAGTGGCCCCAAGAGTATTGGACCACTCTTATACAAAGTAAATTGGTTGGAAGAGCTCAGAGGGTGTGTAACTCTGGAGGAAGATCTGTCATCAGATTGAGTGTGAGAAGTCTATTGCCTTGAAGGCCTATGAGGTAGTCCCTGAAGCCTATAGGCAACGCGTCAGGAACTTAAAAAAAAGCAGGGAGCAAACTTTTGTTGAATTTGCAAGGTCGAAGGAACAATATGTTAGTGATTGGCTCAAGTCCAAGGAAGTGGTAGATTTTGAGAAATTGAAGGAATTAATGTTGGTGGAGGAGGTTAAGAGGTGTGTGCCGGATAAACGAAGGTCTACCTCGAAGAGTTAAAACTTGAGACCGTTCAGGAGGTAGCCATCGCTAGTGATGAATATTATCTGTCTCATAGGAGTGAGTTAGGGGGAGTAACGACAAATGTGAAGTTTAGTTGGGTTAAAGTAGGTAGGAATAATAATTTCTAATAATAATAATAATCCTAGGATGTTTACCAAAAATAATCATAAAGATAATAATCAGGGTAATGCTAATACCAATGTTAATTTTTCTCCTAACAACAGTAATAGGAGACCTAATATATATAATACAGAGAAATTGAAGACATTGACGTGCTTCTTTTGCAATAAGAAGGGGCACGTTTAGAAAATCGCAAAAGGCTGATGGTAGGCCAGTGATGGGTGTGGAAAAGAGAGAGAGAGAACATATTCAAACAAGGTCCACTGACTAATGACTAAGCGGCTGTTTTGAGAAGTATTTGTGCATCGGTAGTGTCTCGTCCGCAAATTCGTCCGAGAAAAGACGAGTACGTATTTTGCGTGATACTAGAGTAGCTCAGTCTTTCATCCTTAGGGAGGCATTGCCGTGTAATTTTGTTTCTGAAAGTGAGGAATTCGTGTTATTGTCTGGGTTTCCTGATACGGTAAAGTCTTATGCTATTGAAAATTTTAATTTGATTTGCCCTTCCTTTACAGGGAATTTGAAACTGGGCATCGTTGATAAATTTCCTGTTAAAGATGTTGGTGTTGTGATAGGGAATGATGTTGCTCTTAAGAATAATACCTATCCCATATTGATAAATCCTGATAGTGAGGTAGCAGCAGTTACTCGTTCTAGTGCTAGAATTGCTGACGCTGCAGAGTCAACAATTGATCTAGATTTAAGTAGTTTAGAACGTAGTGATAGCGTAGTTGTAGATCTTGGGATTTTGAAGGACAAACTGAATTGGACCCCTGAAGAGCTTATCAAAGCTCAGATAAAGGATTTTCCGGATCTCCCTATTGAGTCAGGTTAGGTGTCAGATATAACTGGTCCCAAATTTAAGATAATTAATAATATTTTATATAGGTTGAGTAGGCCTATGAAGGCTGATAATATTGATTATGAAATTTTGATAATGGTTCCATTTGTTTACAGGAAGGAGTTGATATCTTTGGCGCATGAAAGTGGTTTGGCCGGACATTTTGGCATTCATAAGGCTTCCGGCAAGTTGCTAATGAATTATTATTGGTTCAAGTTGAAGGCGGACGTAAAGAACTTTGTCAATAGCTATGATGTCTGTCAAAAGGTCGGTAAACCCAATCAGCTTATGCCAAAAGCGCCTCTATGTCCTATTCCAGTGGTTTCCGAACCTTTCAAGGAGGTCATAATTGATGTTGTTGGACCATTACCAAGGACTTGTAGTGGAAATGAATATATTTTGACTATCATGGATAGAATGTCTCGATATCCCGAGGCAATACCACTGTCTCGATATCCTGAGGCAATACCACTACGTACTATAAAAATTGTTAAAATTGTAGGTGTACTAATTGACTTTTTCACCAGGTTTAGGATGCCTAAAATAATTCAATCGGATTGTGGTTCTAATTTTGTTAGCAGGTATTTCAGAGATAAAATGGCAGAGTTAAATATAAAACATATAACCTCTTCTCCATATCATCCAGAAAATCAGAGAGCTCTGGAAAGATTTCATCAAACCCTGAAATCTATGGTAAAGAAGTATTGTTTGATCAGTGGTTCTGAATGGGATAAGGAATTGCCTTATTTGGTGTTCGCTTTTCGTTCTATTTCAAATCAGACTTTAGGTTTTTCGCCTTTCAGCCTTGTGTTTGGCCATTGTGTTCGAGGTCCTCTCGATGTTGTTCGAGATCCTGGAGAGGGAGACGTCCTGAGACTCAATTTTATTAGATTATGTGTCTAATCTAGGTGATAACTTAACCAAGGCTTGGAAATTTGCAGGTGAAAATTTATTGTGTAGCCAAAAAAGAATGAAGTATTGTTTTGACATAAAGTCTAAAGCACGTGAATTTGCGGTAGGCGACAAAGTTTTGGTTTTGTTACCCATTCCAGGAAATCCATTGAAAGCTTCTCTTTCAGGTCCTTGGACAATTTTGAAAAAAATTAGTGAAGTCAATGATTTAGTAGAGACTCCCGAGAGAAGGAAACGTTTTCAGCTTTGTCACGTACATATGTTGAAGGCACATAAGGAACGGGAGAAAGTTATTCCCATGACAACCATAGGGAATGCTGTAGTTCCGAGAACGATAACCTTTTTTTTCAGAGGGTGAAAGTATTGATGATAATTGTTTTAATGGAAGTGAATGGCGTTCGGATGATAAGAATTTTGAAAAATGTTTCTGGAAGGGTTTCTCATTTAAGTAATGAAGAACAAAGGTCTTTAAAGAAACTGGTATTTAATTATAGGGAATTATTTTCGGATGTACCGGAAAGGACTTCAGTCCTTGAGCATGACGTGGACGTAGGTAGCGCCACTCTTGTGAAATGATCTCCTTACAGGTTGAATCCCTTCAAAAATGAGGTTGTAGCGAAGGAAGTTGATTATATGCTAAAACATGACCTAATTGAACCTAGCCAAAGTCCTTGGTCATCACCTGTTGTATTGGTAAAGAAACCCGACAAGGATTTCAGGTTATGTTTTGATTACCGTAAATTGAATGAATTGTCTAAGTCTGATTGTTATCCATTACCTCGAATTAAGGATTGTATTGATCGTATGGGTAAGGCCAAATACATTAGTAAATTTATATATATATAATATATTATATAATATACTATAGATATATATATATATAGATATAGATATATATTATATATATATATCTACTTGATAAAAGTTTAGTATTTTGTGGTGGTAACCAACCATCATAATATATATATATATATATATACATATATATATATATATATATATATATATATATATATATATATATATATATATATATATATATATATATATATATATATATATATATATATATATATATATATATATATATATATATATATACTACTTGATAAAAGTTTAGTCTTTCGTGTGGTGGTAACCAGCCATCCTATATATATATATATATATATATATATATATATATATATATATATATATATATATATATATATATATATATATATATATATATATATATATATATATATTCTAGAATACATAAGGCAAAAATAGTTTGATAAAAACAATCTTCAGGAGTCCCAGGTAAGACAGCAGTCTAAGAAGCATGCTTTATTTATTTGAGAAACGTTTCATGTTGCTTCAACACATCATCAGTCTGCAATATTAAAATTTTACTCGATAAATTACGTTAAAAGTACAAAATTATTACCAATAAAAAATTCAGCTAAAAATCATTTAAAACTTTAAAATAAAAACAAAACATGAGCGAGAAAGGCTACCTATTCAAGGAAAGGAAAAGAGCCAAGTGACCACAACAGTTCATACATGCCCAGACAAACATTAGGCCAGAGAGAGAGGAGACGAAGAAACATTAGAGTTTAAGCCTGGGAGAGAGGTGCTTGATAAATAAAGATCAAGGGTCATTAAGTAGGCTGTTTGTTTAGTAGTGCCTATTATTGGAAAAATGCTTTTTTCCACAATAATTTTGCATTTGGATGCATGAGTCCTTATATTTGAAAATTCGGGATTGGATATTCTTGAACCCAGTCCTATAGACTAAGACCTAGATGGCTATAATAACGAACCTCAAAAAAAGCAAAAGCCTTCGAGAGGATCCAACGTAACTACCAAGGCATCTTGGGCATTGAAATTTATATATTATGTTGGATCTTCATGAAATCCTGAAGCTTGTCCTTATCAACTAAAGAAACCTCCAATTTCTTAGGGTTCATAGGAATGAGGTTTAATTTCAAGAAACCTAGTTCGTTTTCATAATTTGTTTAACCTTGGAACGTAAATTGTCAGAGTGATTAAAGGGAATTGGTGCATAAAAAGTTAATTTTGGAACATTAAAGTTCAATGTAGGTTTGGAAACAACCTTGCTAACATTTTGTTGATAATACTAAAAACTAAATTTCTTGGGAATGATGTTTTTAGTGAAATACTCAAGTAAATATTCAATTTCATTATGAAAAGAGGTCAAATCTGAGGTATATCTAAGTGCTCTAAAAACAAGAATGGTGATTGCATTTATTTTAAAAGAATGGAAACATGAACTAAAAAAATTGGTGCCTAAACCTGTAAAGGTATTTTTTCTGAAAACAGAAGTGCTAAAACCATGGTTATATCTGATAACCTAACATCTAAAAATGCAAGAGTGTTGTGCTTCTCTTGTTCTAATGTAAAATTGATGTTAGGATGTATGTTATTACTATATTCAAAAAATAATTGACATTGCCAGGAATGTTTGAATAAGGTAAATGTATCATCAACATATCTTCTGTAATATGTTGGTTTAAAGCTCTCCGGGCAATTATTTAAAAATTCTTCTCCAAATGACCCATAAAAAAGTTAGCAAACAACGGGCCTAATGGGGGACCTCATTGCAACTCCCACGACCTGCAGGTAGAGTTTGCTTATTAAAGATGAAAGTTGAATCTTGCACAGCAACTTCTAAAAGGGTTTTAAAAAGTTGTCTATTAAAACCATAAAAAATTTCAGCATCACTAAAAACCTTATTTAGGATAATTTCAATGGTTGCAGAAACAGGTACGTTAGTGAATAAGGACTCAACGTCCAGGCTAGCCATAAATAGTTCACCATCTTGTAACAGCACTTGCTGTTGAAAATCAAAACCATTCTTTAAAGTAAATTTCGATACAGAATATTCGTTTAGAAGTTTAACCAGAAACTTTGAGATGTTATAGGCAGGACTGTTGTAGGACGACATTATGGGTCTCATTGGTATACCATCCTGATGTATTTTAGGGAGTCCATATAATATGCCAAAAGAAGAACCTGTAACAAATAGTTTATGAAATACCTCCTCATTAATGATCCCATCTTGTTTAAATTTTCTAAGAAAACGGTTGATTTTGTCCTCTTTTTTTGTAAATGTCAACAAAGTTAAGTTCACCAATAAGTTTGAATTTAGAGTTATCCGACAGAATTAAATTCATTTTTTCAAGAAAGTCTACCTTATTAAGAATTACTATACCTTTGCCTTTGTCAGGTTTGCATATGCAAACCTGACAAAGGCAAAGGAGCCCAGCCACGTAACCAACACAACTTGAAAATATAAAACAGTCGTTAGCCAACAACAAACACCGATATAGCTAATAAAGAAAGAATACAATACTTCAATATTTAACCTCTAAAACTTAAATAATAACTAGAAATTGATGACAATTAAGTAACACCTCCTCACCCGACAAAATTTTTTTTTTCAAATTAATTTTTTTTTTAAAGTGCGTTAACATTTAACTACAATCACCATTGCTTACCGAACTCGAATAACAAACAAACCAGAATAAAGAAATAATACATAGACCAACGGGTTTTGAAATATACGGTTATCACATACTGAAATTATAAAATAAAAGTCAAAAATAGTCAATAAACAAAAATAGGTATCTCATACAAACTGGCAAAGGCAGCAATCTCATCAAAAACATCACCTAAACAAAAGGAAAGTGGGTGGCAAGTACCAAGGATAGCAGCTCACATGGATAGCAGCATATAAGGATAGCAGCTCACAACAAATACCAACAACATCATAAGCTTAATACTATTCACAGGGAAAGTTTCCAAAACCAGAAACTCTCAACATCACCATTCGATAAATAAATACCCAACCTAAGAGTTTCACATTACTCACACCATTACTAAACTAAAGAGCGAGTCATTGCTCTAACAACCGGATTCTGTTTATATAGTCCAAAGGCAATAACCTTTTCCACACTCAATACACTATCCAATTTCAGGGATACACTTCACTCACTATCAATGAATGTTCGGCTCAAAAACCACTGTCTATTTCAGTGTTATATCACACTTATCACCATAGTGTCCAATACATACACCCACACCGAACGACACAGAGAAGACCACCACAAGACTCCCCTGCGCAAACAAACACACAAAATCGATGAAGCGTAATATATATATATATATATATATATAATTATATATTATATATTATATATATATATATATTATATATATATAGACAGATAGACAGGTACATACATACATACTATAAATTGTGATTTGTAAATAAACAAAAAAAAAACCTATGATAACACACCATTACATTCCTCCGTTAAAAATACTTTATATCCTGTTCTTCAACTAAAAACCTACCATAACCAAACAGCAATAATCAATTCCACCTTATTTCCAATAATACCACAATCTTTTCTGTGGTTTATTCTTGAAGAGGATTTTTTTTTTTTTTTTGGGGGGGGGGGGGGAAGGGGCAATAGAGCCCATCAGCTCGCTCGAGCATCCTCGCGTAGTCTTTTGAGGAGCATTCGCCCCCACCCGCCCCCACCCGCCCCCAGCCCCCCCGAAATCAAACCAAGTCCCCGAAGAACAGACACACATCAGATTAGAAGTTTTCCTCTCCACGTGAGGAACTTAGAGATCCAGAAAAAATTATCTTATCTTCTCTGAGTTTTTAATGGTGTTAAGAAACATCAGTACAGGATTATGCATGCATAGATTATTATATATGAACGTAAGTATGTGTGTTTATATTATATATATATATATATATATATATATATATATATATATATATATATATATATATATATATATATATATATATATATATATATATATATATATATATGTGTGTGTGTGTGTGTGTGTGTGTGTGTGTGTGTGTGTGTGTATGTACGAGTAAATCAAAATTCCATTGCTCTGAAAATAAAGTAAACAAATGATAAAATAAAACCCGGAATCCATCCCATGCATACGAATTCCGCTTTTTCCGTATAAACACACACCGGCGCAATAGATTTAAATACGGGGGCATTTTTTAAAATTTCTCTATTGACGAAGTTGATTAAAATACGAAACTGAAAATACGCAAAACGGAACCGAATTTTTTACGCGTTCCCGAAAAGGTTAATTGGGAGCCAGCGACAATGCTGCTGGTGGTAGCAGCAGCAGTAGTAATACCTGGATGCCTGCCTTCCAGCGATTGGACAATGGAACTTCCAGATCGTTCGTATCCATGGAAAATAATCCCATTTGCAACAAATATAACTTCTTTTTTGTGTGTGTTTAATTCCCTCCAACATCGATCCTGTCGAATGAACCCAACCAAATGCTTTTGATGACGTTCTGTGGCAGATCAGAGACCAGGTTATGTATGTATTTGTGGAATAGGGATTGGAATACATAAACCAATGCGCTGGGACCCGCGAGGTCATCCAGTTCTGAAAATAATTGTAATAGGAATCGTAATATAAAATTTAGGCCAAAGGAATAAAAGAGTTAACAGACTAGTGTATATGAGTGAAATGGGATTAGGAATATATAAAGCCATGCGCTGGGACTCGCGACGTCATTCAGTTCTGGAAATAACTGGAATAGAAACTGGAATATAAGATAGAACAGACCAGTATGTATGTGTGGAATAGGAATTGGAATATATAAAGCCATGCGCTTGGGACCTAGGAGGTCATCCAACGCTGAAAATAATTCGAATTGGAATATATAGAATTTAGGTCCATGGCCAAGCCCTGGAACCTACGAGGTCATCCAGCGCAACTAAGGAAAACTGACAGTAAATGGTTTGAATGACGTAACGGAAGAAAACCTCAAAACAGTTGCACTATGAATCAATTGTTAAGAGAAGGAAAGTAAGATGGACGAAAGAGAACATGAATGGAGGTACAGTAAAAAAAAGGAATGAAAAGGGGGTTGAAGCTATATTGGACTGGGAGACGCCGCAAAGAACCTTTACGTAACGACTAAGATATTAATTTTCCTTTTCAGTGGGAATTACGCCAAGAAGACGTCGACGGATCAGCAAGAGACGCTAAAATTCAACATCAGTGAAACATCTTCTCACACAAAATGTGGTCAGATAACTCCCACACCCACAGTTTTCCACACCGCTGGGTTCTCCCACGCTCCCGGCCTGGA